>NW_020450871.1:6680877-6684219 GCF_003343035.1 Apteryx rowi | reverse complement strand
AAAAAAAAAAAAAAAAAAAAAGGAGGCAGGGAGGCAGGATAAAAGATACAGTTACCTAGATCTCTTTGGGCAAAAGGTTTAGATTTTTCAGATGATCTGCAATAAATAGCACCTCCAGGTCCTTGGTTCACAGAGACTTGGTTTGGATCTTCTGTAGGTGGTACCCGACCCCAATTTGCGGTGCGTGACTTCATGTTTTTAGTACGGGGTTTCTTTGATTTGCCAGACCGCCTGGATGACGACTTTTTAGATTTTGAAGATTTTGGCTTGTTAACTATGGTCATTGTTCATATCTGTAACAGAGGAGAAAGTTCTGGTTGATGTAAGAATGGTAAGAAGCATTCCAGAAAGAAAAGAATAGTAGAAATCCTGTGACTTAATCTCAAAGAAATAATTTTAAGAACGGAATAGCTGATCTGAATGATAAAAAAACAAAAACAAAAACCCCCAAACAAACAGAAACTAAACACACAGCGTTTTCCATCAAAACTGGAGCAGTTAGTTTTAACTTCTGTAGAGCTGGAGACCAATGACATTTCTGTCACTTTCACAGGATTTTAATCCATAACAATTTTGAAGTCATTTTTTACAACACAAAAATACACACGACATTCTCTGAAGGGGATCAATTGTTTATCCATTGCCAGTGTCAGTAACAGAACACTCTTAATTTACAGCCATCACTGTTCTGTTTTGTACATACAAAGTTACCTGCACTGGGCTGGTACTTTAATCACCTTCTTTCCAATGTTCATTTTCTATCTCACTTTCTACTGCATCAATTGCGATGGGTTTCTTGTCATTCTATAAAGTGCATAATTTTTAAATACAACTTTAATATCAGTTTGTGATACTAAGTTAATTTGTGAGGGCTATTCAGCCTGTCTCATGAGGTCCCTTCTTCCAGGCCCAGAGGAGCTGCAAGCAGCGGCACATTCAAGCCCCGGCTCAGTGAGGTCCCGAAGGAGCAGTTCAGCCCAGCTTTGCCCTCCTGGGAACCACATACCTCAAGAATTCAGAGGATGGGGTAGATCTCAGAGAAATCTTGGGAAAGGAGAGCAAGAAAAGGGTTGTAAAATTATTTCTGCCTGGGTTTCTTCTGCCCTTCCAAAAAATATTTGTTTGGATACACTTTTTGGCAGAAATACTTGTGGTATTTTTGCACTTATCACACTTACAACTCTTACTATAAACTGAAAGATTAGACTGAAAAACATCTCTATTTTTCAGTTCTACTTAGTGCAATTGCACTTTTTTCCTCTAAAAAGCAAGAGAAGAATGTAAATTATAGAAAGGAAACCGTGGATGTAACCCCCACCCCCAAAACCCCCAAAACCTCAAGCCTCAAGGACAAAGACAATAACTGATATTAAGTCCTTTTTAACTGGTGGGTTAGGTTTGAAGATGCTACCTCTTTAAATAAGTGTAATTCTGAGAAGCTGAATAATGAAACAATATATTATCAATTTCTGCAGGTAAATTTTTGATAGAAGTTTGTGCACTATCTGGATGTACCGTAAAGGGCCTGTTTTCTAACACCTTAACTGAGAGTTTAAAGGATAAGCTACAGTTTATTATACTGAAATGATTGAGACAACAAAGCATAAAGTGGTTTCAGATTTATGATGTAATGACTGATAAAACTTAAGACAGGTTAAACAAAGCAGAGTAAATTAGAGTACTTATAGTCCCACAAATGACAAATTATGTGCTCTTTAATTAGAGCTTTTTTCCTTTAAAATTTCAATATAAAATGACTTTAAAATCCATTCTATTCACAGATTATCAAACAGGTCCACTATGCTACATAAGGGTTTATTTGCTTCACTTCTTGGGTGATTTTTCCTTGTACTCATTGACAGATTTAAAACATTATTTGTAAACAGTTTTCCATTTCTAAGAAAAGAATACACAAAACCGAAAACTTCTATCTCATTTAACTGAGAAACGAAGACATCCTTGTCCACATGGAAGATTAAGATGACAGTTCTTGGGCTCAGGGATTTTCAGATAAGATCCAAACTTCAAATTGCAGCTATTAGCCAAGTGACATCTCCTTTTCTTAAATGAAAGGAAAAGCGTTTGAAAAACTTTTTAAAAAACATATTTGAGGAGGGAAGAAGAAAGAATCAACACTGCAGTGAAAAGGAAAACAGAAGAACATTATCACAAGAAAGCCTGAGTGTTATATTGAACAGCAAGGTAAGTCTTAGTTATTCGTAAAATTTATTTTTGATGATCGATACATGACCGGATAACAAGTACTATACAACAGCAATAAATCAGGTCCAGCACTTTTTCAAAATACATAGATTCTTATTGTAAGGTAATTCCTAAGTTGGATATATCATCTCTTTGACAAACAGGCATAAAACTACGAACACTGACAGTGGTGCCTATCCCACGTTGTGTTCCTGCACCACCCTGAACATAACCCCCAGGGCATGTGCCCAGGTACGTTTATTTCCCTACACACTTGTCCTTGCACACTTTTCCCGGTATAGCGTTGAAAAGGAAAATAGATTTCAGTAAGACAGATAAAACAGTTACTTTCCTCCAGAAGAAGTTTGGAGTTTTGCATCAAAATTATTTAGGCTTTATCGCAGTCTCATCGCAGACCGCCGCCGGTCTAACCTGGTTCTAAGCATTTATGTGTGGCCTCCAGCTCCCATGCAGCCACAGCCCAGCAACGTTTCATACACAGTCACTTCCAAGAACGGAGTTCAGCCGGCGCTCAAGTAACCGAGTAGACATTAAGCATGTATCTTGTTACAAAACAAACATTTTCAGCAGTGAGAGTAAAAAATAAAACACACACGCACGCAAAAGGAAAAACAAAAACAAAGGAGCAACCGAAAACTACTACGGTATACGTATTAAGACTATGCACATGTTTACATTTGTGAATTACAAACTGTAGCTACAAACGACAAAGCAACCATAAGCAAAAAAACCCCAAACAAACAAAAACCCCCAAACCGAAAGACAACACACTAGTCTTAGTTTCGTTCAAAAAAAAATAAAAAAAAATCCAGTAACCAAGCCAGGAAACACAGAATTAATTATCCCTTTACCCTAAATTGGAAACCAATCACGGAGAAAGCGACACAGCGTTAGGCATCCGCCGAGGCGTCCCGAGCTCCCGCTGCCACCGCCGCGCGGCGCTTCTGGCTCGGGCTGGGGCGCAACCGGCTCCGCCTCGCCGCCCTCCATTGTGAGGACACAACGCTACCGCGGGCAACCGCGCGCAGGGCGAAGCGGCCGGCTCACTTTGCGCCCGCGCGCAGGGGGGAGCGGCCGGCTCACTATGCGCCCGCGCGCAGGGGGGAGCGGCCGGCTCAC
>NW_020450871.1:6658855-6678991 GCF_003343035.1 Apteryx rowi | reverse complement strand
GAGTTCCCCGAGGAGGGCCCGGAGCCGCGCTTTGACGGTGAGCGGGGCCCGCCGGCGCCGCGGGAGCCCGGCGGGAAGGGGGGGAGCGGGCGGCTCCCTGGGGGGGGTAAATCCGCCCGCGCCCTGAGGAAGCGGCGGCCGCGGGGCGGGGTGATGCAAGAGCGGGTCAGGCCGCGCGCGCCGCCCCGCCCCGCGGCGCTCCCTGAGGTAACTGCCCCCCCGCCCCGGTAGTCCTGGCCTCTCCCCTCGTGTCTTCTCACACGCACTTATATAAACCAGCCATAACTGGGCGCCGGTTAACGTCTGAAGCTCGTCGTTCCTCAGCTGCTCGCGTGGCGCCGCGGTCGCGCGGGGGGCGGAAGGGCGCCGCGATCCCGCGCTGAGCGGCGCTCGGCCTCCCCTCCGCAGAGTCGGACGTGCCCGCGGAGCTGCGCGTGGCCAACGGCTCGCAGCGCTTCGTGACCTTCACCTCCACGCTGCAGAACCAGCTGCTGCTGGCGTCGCTGCTGGAGCACCTCTGCCACATGTACACGCACAGCCCCGTGCGCTCCCGCTGCCTCTTCCGCAGTGAGTAAGAGCGGCGCTTTCCTCCGCCTCGAGCCGCGCCGTGTCCCCGAGCCGCCTGCCCCGCGGTGGCGGAAAACCGCTTCATGCCCTGGGGACGAGAGGGAGCCCGAGGGGAGGGTGGGAGCCCTCCACCCGCCTGGCCGGCAGCGGGGGCCGGCGCTCCTTTGCGGAGTAGTGAGCCAGGGCTGGTGTAGGCGCGAGGCGCAGGCAGCTCTGCTCCGGCTGAATCGTGGCAGATGCGTCACGAGGAGGGTAAAAGGTTAATTTGAGTAAAAGACTGCGCTCGGTGGATATGTTAAATCTGACCGAAAAACACAGGTGAGAGAGAGGAATCTGACAGAAGCGTTTTTCAGGAAATAGCTGTAGCATAGTTTTCAGTACATCTTTCAAAAGTATGTTCTGTGGATATCAGAGTAGATACTTTTGAAAGTCCTTTATTTCCTAGTAAAATCTTTTGACATAACGCTGTAAGCCTGCTTTCTTAGGTGTGAGGTATTTCTTTGGAAATCTGTCTTTGGGGTATGTGACTTATTTTAGGTATTTTGTTTGATTAAGTACATACTTAATGCATTTGGGAAATTATCTTTTTTTTTTCTTTCTTGGTATACATAATTCTAGAAACTAAAAGCGAATCTAATGTGTTATTTGTACAAGTGAAGCCCTGTATAGTATCCAGTAAGAGCAGTACAGACAACTGTCGTCTCTTCCCTCATGAGTTAGTCTGATGTAGATGTTCTGCCTTCAGTCTTACTATATCTTTGTAAGTGATAATAAAGTGTATAAATAATAATATAAGTGTAAGTCACCCTATAAAGGCCTAAGTTGGCCTACACCTGTAAAGGTATAAGACAACCTGTATCCCTATCCTTATACCTGTCTACTTCATGATAGGTCAAGAGAAGTAAAATGTTAAAAAGGAAAAATTGGATTGGAGGAGTTGGATTTTTACCCTGTAAATCAGAGTTTGCTCTAGAGAGGTAGTGTTGACCTATACTGATATACTGACACTTATCTACTTTATCATAGATCAAGGAAAAAAAAAATTAAAAGAATGGATTGGAGGAAGGGGCACTGGATATTTACCCTATAGAAACACTATAGTGATATCCTAACACTTGCCTGCTTTGATATGTTAAATAAGTAATATTTGTGGAAAAAAATCAATTTTTAATTTTATAAAGTTATAGACTGTCCTGTACTGGTATTCTATATCTATCCACTCTATGTCAAAATGTAAAATAATCAAATCAAGTAAAAAGGAATTAGAAGGGAGCAGAAAAAATTTTGAATTGTGGGGGACACTAGATTTTTGCCATATAGAAACACTATACAGATATCCCTATACTTACTTACATTACGATATTTAAATAAATAATAATTAGAAAAAGAAATCTTGATTTTTAACCCTATAAATTGAGTAAACTTGGCCTATACTGATATCCTATATCTAGGTACTCTGTAAAGGTATAGAATGACCTATACTGATACCCTGTATCTCTACATTAAATGTCCAAAGTAAAATAGTAATAATAAAAGAATTGGGGAGGAAGGAGGGAGGGGGAAAAAAGGAATTGGGGAGGGGAAAAAAATTGGAAATAAAATTTTAAAAGAAATGAACTAAATTAACCAGCAGGCTAGCCTAGACCGAATTTGCTTTTGTGAGTGTGATCACAAGCACCCTGGTAGAGAGCGGGAGAGCAAGAGCTGCTGCTCCATTGCCACCTCTGCCACAGCGTGACCAAGGACTTACCTGCTGCGTAGTCTTATAACAACTCAGCCAATGAGAAGGCTTGTAGCATCTTAACATTGGGGTTTTTTGTTTTATTTAGCCAATAGGATTTTACCTTACAAGTGATTGGCGGGTCCTTGGATGCTTCGTGACACTGTCCCTCTCTAGGGCCTTGGCCAAGACATGTTCACCCTGACGCTCCACACAGCAATGGGGCCAGGTCCACCCCAGGCACCTTCTGCGCTGTGCAGCTGCTTGGCTGCCCAGTTTACTTCTGTAGAAGATGTCGTTTCTCCATTGGCATAGCTTCAATCAGTTTCCCGAGCAGAATAAACCACGTTAATAAAAAAATATATATATATATTGATGTAGCCATATTGGTTTTGCAGTTTTGACTAGCATATATATGTTGGTGTGTTTTTTTTTTCCCCACTCTTCCGGTGTACATAATTGTGTTCATAAGTCTTGTATAGCAAAACCACTGGTTTCTTATAGGTTTGTTTTCAGTAAATTTTGTGTGTGTTATAAAGTAATAGGTTGGTTTTGAAATACTGGTACTAAAGAAACATCTGCAACAATCCTTACAAGTAAGTCTGTTTTAAGACCTTAGAACACCTAAAAACTTTTAAGTATGCTTTTGTAGCATCTTCACAATTTCACCCATCTTCAGTATTTGTTATTTTTCTATTTGCCATAGCTTTGTTTTCTTCAAGCTGAGAATGATGTGCTGCTTTGAGGGGGATAAAAAAGCTGACTTTGTTCTTTATGGCAAGTATGTGCACAAATGTGTGAGTTCATATGTGAATTAGCAAAAAAAAAGACACTGCTGCTTTTTGCTAGAAGCATGTGTCCTCGTAATTGTGAGCGTGCTTTGAATTTCTCTTTTGAATGAGCAAAATTAGTCCAAGGGAAACAAGTAAGTGAATGGGTGGATATTTGTATAATTTATCTGCCGAGGTAAGGAAGAAGAGGAGAAACAGTCTGGATGATGAAGGGGGTAGCAAAAACTGTATTATGCAAAAGTAAAGGAGATTCCCACAAGAGTAGCTCTAGTTTGGATTTAATTAGTTTTGATTGCAAGGAGTGTGGGAAAAGGCATTGGAGTAGAAGTGACTGAGTGTGCAGTTTTCCAGACATGCTATCAAATAAAGTTTTCTCATTTAAAAAGAACACTTGTTTGCATGGTCTTAGTGGCAGACTTTCTTTAAAGTGACCTTTTTTTATTCCTTTGTACAGTACTTCGTCAGGCTTTCACGAGAACAGGGTTGCTCTCTCCTTTTGCTTTCTGTGATGAATTTAGTACTGTAAGATTGCAGCATAATAGAGCCATTACTGAACTAATGAAAGCAGCTAATCGACAAATACTTAATGGGGTAAGCTTTAAATTTCTTTGGCAAGTTTTGTGTTAAGGAATTAACACATCAGTGTGTCCAAAGCAGCTTTTGCTTTGGGATTCTTTTAATATTGGATTGGGTGTTTCCATAATTGTACCAAATGGTACTTCAATTCTAACTTGACTGTTGGGGCCAGTGTGAGGGAAGGCTCTGGATCAAAAGGTGCAAACCAAAGCTTTCGAAGCCAGCAGTATTTTATTCCTTATTAAATTAAAATACGTATTTATACATTTTAAAGAACAGGCAAAATGTTTTAAGTATTGCACCAGATTTTAAGACAATGGACATGCATCCTTTTCCAACTCTAACTGTTCCATTTGATTATGTCAACGCCCTCATATTTAATTTAGTGAAGGGCATAATTTGTGCACTGTATAATGTGCTTCAGGCTGAATCAGACCAGTTAGCTCATCAGCTGTTTGAGCTAAGCTAGTTAATTTTGTCTTCAGCACATTTTAGTGCTCTCATATCTGTTCACCAACAGAACTCTAAAGGGCAATAATCTCTCCAGTAGAGAGATGTTAACAGATTGCTGGTGGGATAATAGTACTTTAATTTGGTGGAGCTCTGTGCAGAGTGAATCTGTAACCTCATTTTCTTCTAAGAACATAGTTGTAGTTTCTGTTTTGATTGTTTTGATTAAGCTGTTCACGCTAATGTTCATAGTTACGGCATGGTAAGCCTATTACTCTGCGTGGCATGTTTTTACGTTGGATTTTGTTGTTTCATAGGAGCTTGATAATGGAGATTCTCATGCAATTGGGTATGTATTTGAAGTGTTTAGTAGGTATTAAAGTTAACTCTCTCTCTGAAGTTCTGTGCTCCATAAATAATCAATTCTACCTATTCTGAATTTAATTAAGACTGCATTTCATATTTTGTCTATGAAACATATCACAAAAGTGAAAATTTCTCTGAAATCTGTCATTATGATGTGGGGAAAACTTCTTCTTCAATACAAATCTCATAGTTAGTGGGACCATACAGGAAAATTGTCAGGCATAAACATAAAGAAGTCATTTTAACCTTTAGGTTAACTCAGGGCATGGATTTGTAGCACATAAAATTACTCTCACAGTAACTGTCCATGTGCATGCTGTTGCTGAGTCTGCTGGTTTTCACTATTCACTATAGCACTATCAAAATATTTTTCTTCTTTTCATAATATAAATAATATTTCTAGGTTGTCTATACCTGTAGCTTATAAAGTACCTTACTTACAAATTGTTATTTGACTTAATGTAGCCTACCTTTTTTGATTAGGGGAAAAGAAGTTCTCTTTGAATCACAGACTTCACGATACTTGAATGAATTTGATGAGATTGCAAGGCTAGGAAAAGGAGGATATGGTAAAGTATACAAGGTATTCTTTATCCTCCATTTATAACTGATTTGTTAGTAGCTAGTTTTTCTTTAAATTTAGGATTATTGATTTGACTGTTTTTTTTTCTAATAGAAAAATAAAAATATGCATTGTCCAATGGAACAGGTGCAAACCTGTACATCTAAGGGATGTTGGATTTTTGTTTCAAAAGATGCTTGGTGATGGTTTCTGTTTTCCGTTTATAAGTAGCAGGAGATAGAGCATATTTTACTTTTGTGTAATTTGAACCTTACACAATGAATTAAAACTCTTACTTCTCATATGAAATATTCTGGTATATTGATTTAAAACAGTGACAGAAACTGGTTAGTCCCCACACTCCCACATTCTGGTTGTGGCTTGTTAAAAAGAAAGCAGCATTAATTTGAATGTAAACTGACCAACCTAATGATGAATTGTACTAAATACTTATACTATAGGGCCAACTTAAGGTTCCCCATGTGGTAAGTGCCATATGTAAATGGCAGTTGTTGTCTCACAGATTTATTGAGAACCTGGTTAAGCAGTTACCAGGACCCGTTAGTATTAGATGAGTGTGTGGGTGTTTATTAGGACTTTTTCAGAAGAAGGAAACTAATTTTTTTTTAATCAACGATGTTATTATAGTGAATATGTTTTATATCTCTAAAATATTAGAATATGTAAGATTACTCAATTTTGGGTCATAAAGCATGTACTTGGGTTGTTTACTGGTGTTTTAGAACATTTGGGTGTGATGTTGAATTTGTCAACCTATTGCTAGTCAGAATATTTGGACTAATCTATGAATTAGAGCTGGAAATCAATATGGACAGCATTTTTTTCATTGATGGAAAAATAGGTGTAGACTTTTGTATTTCATGCAGATTGGATTAGATGTTTACACTCCTGAAATATGGCAAAAACAGTGTCCATCTTTTAGACAGCTAGGGTCTAATCCCAGAGTCCTTCTCTGATATGGGTGAAAGGTAACCTGAGGAGAGAGTAGAATTTAATTTTTAGAAAATGGTTGGTTTTAAAGGATTTAATAACACATTAATTTAAATGCATTAAATTCTAATTTTGTCCTTTTATAATTGTGTTCAGGTCAGAAACAAATTAGATGGTCAGTTCTATGCTATTAAAAGAATTAACATTAAGAAGGCTACAAGAAGAGACTGCATGAAGGTATTATTTTTCCTGTCAATCACCTCTAACTCTCTGCGTGCTGTAACTGATTCCAATCTGATTTAGTAATGCAGTTAATGTTTCCCAAAATATTAGATGCATCAGCTGTTTTTCATAAGGTGTATTCTGAGTTTCTAAATATTTGACCCTAACTATATCTAGTAGAAGAGAGTAATTGAGAGAGATTTAAGTCCATTAAAAGAAGCATATCATTAACTTGAATTTGATCATCTCTTCAGTTATAAAATCATAATTTGTCTTACATCTCCCAAATTTTCTCCTTTATTGTAGTGATTATTCTTTCTCTCTAGGAACGTACTGTGTTTTGTTAGCTCCTGGGTTTACCAAGCACTCAGAATAAAGGACAATAATATTCTTTCTTCTTGGTTGTTTTTTTTAGGTACTACGAGAAGTTAAAGTGCTGGCTGGGCTGGAGCACCCTAATATTGTAGGCTATCACACTGCTTGGATGGAACATGTTCAAACAGTATGCCCAAAAGGGAAGTACAGCATATTGTATAATTCTTGCATCTGGCTTATAATATCTGTGCTATTAATTTGCGGGATAATATTAACTTCTTTGATAAAATAACTGTTTTTTCCTCCTTAAAACATAAAAACAAAAAACAAACTAGAAATGAACACCAGGTCCTGATGTCCCTCTGTGCACATCAGTCTCTAGTTTTATAACTTACTTGTTATGTAATGATGAATTTGGAGGTGTGAAAGTGTTAGCTTCACTTCTGCTGATATTTGAAGAGGATTTTAAAGTTGTGCGAAATTCAGCGGAATACTATGAAAAACTTTTAATGCGAGAAGTAGTGAGTTGACTAGGAGAAGAATGAATACCGGGGAAACAAACTACTTCAGATGTATGGGGGGAAAGTGCTGTATAATGAATAGTAGAGGAAAAAAATCCACAAATTTGCTAACATGTTTTGAAATCTCAAAGCTGTGACAGAGCTAGGATAGACCTCCCACTATGCTCCTCTTCTTTTCTGTCTCGGAACATTTTAGAAAGCAGTTTAGAAAAACTGAAAGAACCTGGAAGTAATTTAACAGCAAAAAAATAGAATGCCCTCTTACTCTGTTTTCCACAAGAGAGTTTTAAAAAAACTGATGAATTTAGTTTCATAGTTCTGCAGTGGTAGAGCAATCTCTTTTTGGATATCAGCTACTGCCTGAAACTGTTCAGAATTCATCTACCTTTATTTTCATTGTGTATCTTCTTTCCTGCCCGACTTTTCTCTCTTCAGTTTCTCTTTTCTCAGTCCTTCCCACACTTTGTCCTTTGGTCCCTTTCTAATCCTAATCCGCTGGTCCCTTTCTTTGTTGTTCTCTTCTGGAAGTCTTTAGCATTTAAATCTTTTATCCTCTCTTAGTGGGAGGTTTGCTTATCCTGTATATGACTTCATTGCTTTCCAGGTCATTAACTTGACTCCCCCAGTCTGCTATGAGCACAAAAGGAAATGTATAGGAAGTTGGTAATATAGTAAAACAGCCAAGGCTTTTACTCTGATACTGAGAATGCTGAAGGATGTAACTTCTTAGTTCTAGAAGTATTTCACAAGCATTTAATGCTGATAATATGGATACCTAACTAGATACATGGGTAGGTCCTGTGGTACTCATGGTTTCCTTTAGCTTACAAAATGGGTTATTTCATCTTTGCTTCTAAAACCCATGTGTGCCAAACCAAACTGCTGTCTTTTTCACATAAATATGCAATTTTAATGAAAATTATTTCCAAAATATCAGGTATGTCCAAAACACTGGCAGGGTGACGCCAAGGGTCATGCCTTATGTAGCTGCTTCTTTAACTCTGTGTATCTTTATGTACATTATAAGCCCTGATTTTGAACTGGCTAACTTCTTAAAAGTGAAATCTGGATAAATGTATAAAAGAGCCCAGGACAGTCCTTTCAGTGATCTCTTAACAACATTTATTTTCTTCTTATTTCATGAAAAAGATGGGAAAAATGAATTAGGCAGGGTTGTTGCTTAGTAAAATGAGGAATGCCTTTTGCAACAGCAAAAAAAGAGAAAGATATTTGCAGATAGTGAAGTTGTAAGTTCAGTAAGATAGTATAGCTTAAATGTTAATTTGTGGTAGATGTATGCGTGCTTTGTTTTATAAAATACCATGTTTATCTTTTCATCCAATAGATAAAGCAATAATGAACTTGCAGTCATTGTCTTTGGAACAAGAGAGTGGCAAGTAAGTATTATAAACCTCAATGATAGTGTTTATTTGGCCTCAGCATACGGTTTGTTTTTAAATAACGTTAAAAGATTACAGAATTCAGCATGTATTTACAGAAGTGCTATTTACTTCCAAATTATAACCACATAAGTGTTAATTATCCTTGCCATTGTTTTCCCTTTTGGTTGCACAAGCTGAAGAATGTTGTCTGATACTTCTACCTTGTTTAGATCTTTGGATTTCTGGGTGCCTGACCGTAGTACTGGGCTCCAAGCTTATTTCAAAAGTTTTGTGCTATTCACCATCATTTGCTAATAACTCTGGGGTTTTATTAGATGAAGTTTCTTATTAGAAAGGGGGGGGAGGTTTGTTTTTCAGAAAAATGTAGATTAGCTCTTTCCATAAGGAGATTGAGTCCAACGGGCAGTATTACAGTGTTACTAACTGGAAGAAAAAGGAGATGCATCTTACTTCTGCCCAGTGAATACGGTGACCTAGGCATGTACGTATCTATGAGCTGTCTGTGTCAGACGTCAGATATTTGTGCTGGGGGAAGGTATTAGAAAGGCTGGAGCCTACACTGCTGATTATGTGATCATAAAGTTTTATATGGGGTAGCAGCTCAACTCTTTCTCTGGAATGCATTTTGCAATCAAAAAAAAAAGTTTTGACAATCCCATATCACAAATAGATGGTATAAAACTGTACATATTTTGATTTCTCTCCCTTACTTTATTCTTTTCAGTGATCACTGTCACATTCAAAGTGTGCAAAGTGATAGTTCGATTATCTTTGCTGACCTTGCCTCACAGGAAAAGGAGTCCCATGATAGTACCCGTCTTAAAAATCTGGATGATGAATCAGTGCAAAATATGAATGTAAGGAGTGATTTTACTAACAGCAATAATAAAGTATATACAAAACCAAATAAATGTGAATTATCTGTAGAATTACAAGAAGACTCTACAAGTAATGTTGACAGTACATCAAGTGATTTTAAAAATCATTCATCATATGGACCTCATTCTAGTCTGGATAAAGACAGTAGCACTGGAAGTAAGTCCTGCATTGAAGAAAACTCTCAGACGGATGTAGCTCTATGTGGAGAGTTTGAGGTAAATGGAGTTCTCTTTAAATATATTTACTGGGGTCTTATCTGATGATGTTTGCAAAGTAGAATCAGGTAGACATAGGAATGATTTATAATAATAAATTTTATAAATGAAATGACTGGGATTAGAGCCAAAAATACAGAAAATTCTTGCTTTAAGTGGATACTACCATTACAGGGAAGCTAACCAGAGGACCTGCTAAAATTCAGCATACAAGAACGGTCTCTGTGTATTTGACATCCTGGGTCCTTTCAAAGCACCTGTATGAATAAAAAAAATACTACTCTTGCGTAAAATATCATCAAACTTGAAAATCTTCCACATTCAGTAATGATGGCTGACCCAGATATTATCAAAGCATCTAGGTGTGTAATGTGGTACCTGTACAGTGTAAGATTAAACACTTATTGGTTGGTATTACTTGTGAAAGAGAGGGAAGCAGGAACAGGCCAGGGAATCACCACTCTGCTTATGCTTCTAGGACTTTGTTGGTATTTGCACCACTGAATTGTTTTGTATAGCATAGCCTGCTCTGGAGTGTTTCAAGCTTTTGCTGTCATTTGGAGTTCCCTCTTGCAGAAATCCCAGATTTCGCAGACGTTTGCTTGAGTTGTCCAATTATCAAATGAACCAATACATTATTGTAAACAAAGTCACATATTCATGCTAATAAATCATAAAATTCATGTCAAGAGTTTGACATTTTTTAGTGTTTTATATTAATTTACCTTATTCTTCTAAGTCAAAATGCATCTCTGTTCAGTATGTCTAGAAAAAAAAAACAAAAGTAGTCTTCAGCTAAAGTACCTATCAGGCTGTTTTGTTAGCTTTTACCATAAGCTTTATAAACTGTTGTTAAAATTTGAGGAAAAAGCAGAAAGCTAAAACAAGGTAGCAGTGTTGCATCTGCTTCTTAAATGCAGTAGATTAGTAATACTGTATTTGCTGTCCATTTGGTAGCTGATTTTTAATTTAAAAACTGAATTTTGTTTTTACTAGCTTTAAAGAAAATGTGTAAGGAAATACTGTTTTTATTACAGTGGCAAAATTATGGACCAGTATTTTTCTGTTAGGCGGAGTATCGTTTGATGCTTTATATTCAAATGCAACTGTGTGAAATCTCCCTGTGGGACTGGATTGTTGACCGCAATAAGAGATGCAGTGAGAGAAGAGAGGAAACTTCCAGTAAGATTCATCACTGTTTTTAAAATTTACTAATTCAATATAAAGCAAATACTTTTTTTTTCCACTAATTGGAAGTCCACTTACCTGATTTTATATTTTTACTGCAGCAGTTTATAATATGGATCTTGATAATTATATTCTTCTTTCACTTAATCAAATAGCTGCTAGAGTGAAGAGTATGGAACCTTTATATAATAGGTGTTAGTAAAAAAAGATTTAAGTTCATGCATTTTAGACAATTCTCCAAAAAAGAATGACTATATCCCTGAGGCATCGGTGTTACCTGAAGGGATCTGTTCCTGGGCAATATTACTTATTTGGAGTAGAATTTTGATTGCGAAGATCTGCTTTTTCTTAGTAAGCTATTTAGATATTTGAGATTTTGCTTTGGTAGTAGTCTAGTTGCTGCAAAATAGAGCTCAGCACAGGCTAATTTATCTGTTAGAGGATGCATTTATATTTTCCCCATTCCAGAGAGGCTACAACATCCTTAAAAACCCTTAAGTTTGTTCCTAAGACTCAGAACCACTGCCCAGGCTTATTCGCATTGGTCTGAAGGATCTAACTTTTACTTAATTTGAGTGGCTGGAGGAGTTCTTATGTCCTGAGGTACCAAGCCATCTTCAGTAATTGTTGACACCTGGAAGAACAGGTCTATTAAAGCATTAGAGATATATTCCTTTCTCTATGGTGCTTGTATAAAAATGTATATACTTAACAGATTGTAAGGTGTGAACTGTAACACAAAAATGTTTCTTTAATATTTAATCATTATTAAGATGAAACTGTTGTTCCATTCAGTCCTGGAATGAGGTTTGGCAGCTAACCGTTTTCCCCCATCTGATGGCTTCCACTCATCTCTCCTGTACTCCTAGTCTTTTTAGTTTTCATAAACTAAGAGATGATGTGCCCAGTCAGGGAATGATGGAATTACTAGGGTGTTTGACCTTACAAAACGCCATTTTCAAATACTTTCCATAGGCATTATGAGAGGAAATGTAAAATACTATATTAGACGTTAAGAAACAGAAAACCAAGTAGGAGTAAATGATGAGTTTTCAAAATGGCAACAGACTGTGATAGGTCTGAGTCTAGAGTGAAAAGTAGTATAGTTTACTAAAATAATAATTTGGGAAATGGTAAAAACAATGAAATGGTAAATTTCCAGGTAAATTTAATTAGGACAGCTAGAGAAGATTTGGAAATTTCAGAGGGTAGCACAACAGTAGAAGGATTAGGATTCAAAAAAGAAGGGTGCAAACTAATACAGAAAGCATGACATCATGCAAATTAATATGGTTTTGTCTGGAATTATATTTTCCCTTCCAATCCAACACTTACATAGAAGTAAAGAGTTAAAGAAAAGACAGTAGAAAGAGATTAAATGGAAAACAAATTTTTGAATGAGAAACAGTAGAAAAGATTGAGATTATTTTGATAAGAAAGGAGAGAGGTGGAGCTAGACCTAGTTGTGCACAGCAAATAGTAATCAGATGACAGTCATCTCTGACACTGTGCTCAGACAAAGATGGTACTAAGGAGAGTCCATCAGCATTTCACAGCGTGCAAAAGATTTAGTCATGTTTTTTTCATGATTTTTAAACTCTTTGATTTATTTTATAAGACAGAAGATTACCTGATGTTTTCTTGCTTTTAGTTTTTATATACCATTCTGATCCCATGAGAATGATGGGAATAGGTTTTATTTATTTATTTTTAATTAAATTCACAGGCTCTCTGAATCGGACAGAAATAGTGCAATTTTGCAAAAGGTGTGATTAGTTTATGGAAACTGCTACTGTCAGTTATCATTGGTGCCTAGCAGGATTCAAGAGAGTCAAACATACAGATAGTGAGGATAGTTATTTTAGAGTCTGTGGCTGTTAAAGTCGTAATCAAATAACTATCTTGACAGAGGGTTGAAGGAATCTTTCAGGCATGTGTGTGTTCATGTCCCATAACTGTCCTCTTTTGAATTTTGAGCTTAGTGACTCTTTGCTGTTTCAAAATACTCTCTTAGGAGAACCATGGGAAATTCCAGTTTTTGAACTATACTCATTCTGTTAAAAATTCCTTCCAGTTCATAAATAAACTGAATCCAGCAAGACATACCACCATAAACATATAAAGTAACTCAGCAAAATCACCTGAAATCATTTAGTTTTCAAATTGTTTTAAGGTCCGTACCATCTGGTGGATGTCAGCTGGACCATGAAAATTTTTCAGGAGTTGTTAGAAGGAGTATACTATATCCACAGCATGGGAGTGATGCATCGAGACATTAAAGTAAGTTCATCAATTTATCACTTGAGGTTAAAGAAAGCAAAGATAACTTGAATTATGGGAGAATGAAAGCAACATCATAGTTAAGTTTGAGATAACCTGTGCACTTAAGAATTTAGCTACATTATGTACAAAAAATATGCTCTCTCCTCTACACAAGTACTATATTTACCTTACTATAAACAAATTATTCGATTACATTGAATTAAATGCAAATTCTGATGAAACTCTGGCAATGTCTCCTCCTTGTCAAGCCATTTTTTTGGTCCTAACCAGGGATGAACAGATTTTTTTTTTTTAAGGTAATTGAAAAAATAATCAGAAAGAGCCCCCTGAATACACCTCAAATTTGCTAACAGCAAATCAGTTAGCTTTTGAAAATACGTTGAAATTGTGGTTATTATCTCCCCCCCCCCTTAGTTGCAAATAATTGCTCTCTTTCAAATGGTTGCTATCTCTCTAACGAACTGAAATTGTAGGTGTCTTTCAGTGAAGGAGTGAAAAGTTTGGTTTCATTCCTATTAAAAGTAATGAAGCACAAACTTAGAAAAATACATTTGGAATGGATAAGAATAGGATGCCTTCATGTGATCCTGTATAGTTTTTTCAATACTCTAATCATAAATAGTTTTGACTTACAGCTGGCTTGAATGATAAGCATGGGTAGAATATATGTTGCTTTTTCTTTCCCTAATTCATCTGATAGACTCAAATATCAAGGAATTCAATGTCTGTTTTCCTACTCTACTTTCTACAAAGGTTTTCTGCATCTGATATAATAGCTATATGAGGAAATTAGGGTAAAAAAATCATCTTGATTTTTAAAACTCCACATGTGAAAATTTGGATTTACTTCAAAACACACAATATTAGTGTGCATTTTGGATTAATTTTAATTTTTTTTACAGGCTGTTTCAGGGTTAACATTTTTTTAGTTTGCTCTCCTGTTTATAGTGTCATCATGGCCTTATTTTTCAAAGTTTTGAGAAGTCCTGGTAGTTGTATAAAGAATTCCATACAATTTCTGGAAGTCTGTTTTTGAGCCGGTACTTGTTCTTTTCACCATATATTCTTCTAACAGTGAAGATGCAGATGTCCTGCAGAGACAGTAGTTTCTTTGATAAAGTTATAAGAAAGTCTTTCAGTATTTGAAATTCTGAGAACAGAAGTCCAGGGGGTAGATGTCCTTGATTATCTCTTAACCTCAATGGATATGAGAGTCCTAGCAACTTGTTCAGTAGTGCCGTATATTTTAAATTCGATCTGTGCTGAAGAAATGAAAAGAGCGGAGATTGTCCGTCTCTTGTTAAACTGTTCACATCTGCTTTATACTCTAATAGAAGATCAACTATTTCCTTTCTGCCACCTGAGCAAGCGTCATGAATAGCTGTTCGTCCTTCATGATCTTGGATATTTACTTTGGCTCCATTATTTAATAATAAATGGATGCAATCTGTGTTGATACCTAAAATTCTGCTTGCTTTAAATGATGCTGTGCACACTGCAAGATGAAGGGCAGTTCTTCCACAATTTGGATTGGCAAAATTAATGTTTGCTCCATAGGTGATTAGAGTTGCTGTTACCTGTTCATCTAGTGACTCTGCAGCTATGTGAAGAGCTGTCCTGCCAAACTTGTCCGTGTCATCTACGTTGGCACCATGCTCAATAAGAATGGATATAGCTTGAAAGCCTTCAGACTGTCGGCCTAAATGTAGAAGACTGTCATTTTTGTGATTACTCATTTCAGGATTTATATGATGTTTTACCTTGTGCAAGGTACAGAGATGCTCTTCTGTGTTATGTTGTAAAGTTGGTTGATTTCTCTGGAGTTTGCCAGAGATGGATGTCCCAACTGTGTAAGTCCTAGGCAAATTTAGTAGGAGAAGATGAAGTGCTGTGTAGCCTCTGTTATTTCTGTAACACAAAGCATTGTTTTAAGTTAATTTCTTTTTATTAGGTAAACAAAGTGTCTTATATGTAGTAAGTGTTTCAGGGGAATATTTTAAAGGCTAAAGATGACTTAGGTTAAGCCTTCTGAACTGGCAGGGTATAACATAGTAACAGATCCCAAAAGTTCAGTTGTTAGAACAAATTTTATGAGTTGCCATGACCTATCCAAAGCTAGGTCATTAAATTATTTTTGCTAACAAAAGCGCCTCTGTGCAGGAGTGCATAAGTTGTTCGCCTTCAGACCTCTATTTCCCAGTTTTATAGCGTGAAAAATAAGACTTCATAGTTCAGCTCCAGGTGAGCGAAGGTCACAGAAGGAGCGGAAGAACTACATGAGGCAGGCAGAAGGTCCGTCGTAGCTGTGACTTAATCTCGCCGCACTCGGGGGTCTAGATGAATGGATTATAGTGTGTAATGGGCTGAATCTGTAGCCAAATTTGTGTTGCAAATCAGCAAAGTTTAGCAAGTGCTAGGACTAATTCTTGCCCTTTTTACTGTATTTTCAGCTTAGGAATTTATATATTTTTTAATTATTGTAACAAGGCAGTTTGCAGCGTAAGAAATGTATTCAATAATGATTAGTGTTACGTGACTGTATTAACAGATACTGTTTCTGATGGTGGTTTCTGTTTATATTAATTGAATAAAACAAAATTAAACTTCACATTCAATGATGAATAGAGGTGATTCCACCATATTAACTTGGGTATATTATAGTTTGAGGAAAATAGTCTTAATAATCAAATGAACCTGTTACATTGATTTTGAATGGTAGTATGCATGTGTGTATATTCTTGATAGAATGCAGCATAAGTGTCTTCGTGGGCCCTACCTTATTTTTGGATCAGCACCTGATTCTAGCAAACTTTGCAAACTTCTTTCTCTTCTGTACTTAGCAGCTAAGTGAATTGGAGAGCTAGCATGATCCTGCACAAAATGAAACAAGTTATGGGTATTGGTTGTTATACTTCTGATGTACTTTTTTCTATTTTGTGCTTGATTTTGAAGGTGATTTTTGCAGCCATTTTTATAGTTGCCATTTTAAGGCAAAGGCTCCTAATTTCCTCATTCAGCGTGGGATTAAGGAAGATTGATAAAATGTAGCTATGTGGTGTCTTCCACAAATTGTACTGGAAATCAAGTTGGAGTAAGGATCTGGTGCAATATTCTGTCTCTGATGGGGGCCAATAGCGAATGTCTCAGGAACCATGTAACAGCATGAGGAGCAGGTAGTGATCCAAAATATTTTGCCACCCTTCAGCCATTTGTGGCTAATAGACTTCTTGAACTACATGTAGCATCTCATTAATAGCCGTTTATGGATATTTCTAGAATTTGTCGTTTTTTAAACTCGTGTGAACTTTAAGAAGCCATCCTGTGGCAATATCTCCACAGTTTAACTATGCAGTGAGTAAGGATGCATAGCGAACTAGTTTTGAGTTGCCAGCAATAATTTGATGTCACCTATTTCATTTTTTGGAAGAGACAGTGAATAGTGTTCCCTGCTCACCTTTTCCATTCCATGTATGATTTATTAAATCTTTATCAAACCTAACAGTTTGTCTCATGATTTATATTTACTGATTCCTTGAATAGAAGCCCTTCCAAATTTGGAGCGTTCATGTCACCCATCTCTGTACCTTTTTCCAGGTCTCTCATATCCTTTTTGAGATAGGAGGCTCAGAACTGCACGCAGTATTGAAGATGGCAGTGTATGAATTCCTGTAGTATCATAATGATGTTTTCTGCTTTATTTCTTTTCCCCCCTAATGATTGCTAACATTCAGTATGCTTTTTGGACCAGTATTGCATGTTAAGTTGACATTTTTAGAACTGTCCACCACTATTGAGCAATAACAGTCAATTCAGAGACAGTTGTTATACATTTAAAATTGGGATTGTTTTTCCCTTCATGGATCATCTACATTTTCATGTTTATTTCCAATGATTTATTTTGTCATTAAACTGCCTGCTTCTAAATGCTGCAGGATCCTTCTACAATTCTTTGCGTTCAGACCTCATCTTTATTGCTATAATATAGTATTGTCAGCAAACTTTGTCATCTCACTGTTCACCCTCCTTTTTCTAAATCATTTATAAATATGAAGATCAGCATGGTTCCCAGCACAGATCCATACCGCAATCAGTTGATGATACTCTTCACTGTGAAAGCTGACCATTTATTCCTATCCTTTCTTTTGTGTCTTTAAACCAGTTACTTATCCATGTGGGAACCTTCCCTTTTATCTCACTGCATTTGAGTTTACTGAGGAGCTTCGTGAGGATCTTGTCAAGTGTCTTTTTGAAATCCAAGTAAATGGATTGTCCACGACCTCTTCAAAGAAGTATGAAATGTTTAAGGCTTCTGTACTGCTCTGTTGGAGATCCATGTTGGATTTTCCACAAAGTGATATTTCTTTGTGCTGACAAGCTCAGTGACTTCTTTTATGTTTTACTAAGATTTAGGAGTCTGATTTCAGGCCCTCATTTTTAGAAATCGCAACCACTTAATGATTCTTAATGATTTTTTCATTTTAAATAAATGTAGTAAATGTCTTAATCTAAAAGTATTCTTAATCACATAAATGATAATCTTGATCAAATGGTTACCTGGAAGGAGAGCAGATCTATGATGTAAGGGTCCTTCCAAGCACTCAGGGGTTCATTGACAGGATAATCAGCTAGGAGAGCTTTAACAGTGCTGCTGTCATCTTCCATTATGGCTTCATATAGCCGTTCAAGGTGTGACTTGTTCCTCTGGCCATAGGAAAACAGAGGGCAAATGAAGGGAGTGGCATGTCTACGGGCTCCCTTGGTTATGTTACCCATAGGCAAGGGAGTTGTCGTTTTTGTAATGAAAATACAGAATCAGAAGTAACAGATTTGGAATCTGCCACTTGAACAGGGTCGCTCTTTGTGATGTTGTAGGGTGTCAGGTTCTAGAATAGCTTTGAAGTTACTTCATTATTCAGTGCAACATTTAAAAAATACTATAAAACCAGCAAAAGCTTAAGAATGGAAAAAAGGCTTATGTTCCCTTTGTTTTATTGCTAGTGCTAATTTGTATTTAGTGGAAAAATTGTACTAAGAAATACAGCTTTCACTTCTCATCCAGATGTAAAGTTCGGCAACTTTGTGATATACAGACTAAGTAAAAATAGTAATTTCATATTACTTTTTCTTCTACCTAGCAAGTATTTCTTTTTCCTAGATACATAAGGCTAACATTTCTCGTCTGGGTGGTCATACAGCCAAAATACAGAGATAAAACTATTTCAGTTTTTCCTCAGTCAGTGCTCTCATCACTTTGGGCTTTTTTCATAACAAGTTTCCCAGAACCAAGGAACATGCTGTGGCTGTGCTCATGCTATAGAAAAGTATGTTTTGTTTTACATTATGCCTAGGCCACAAATACTATTTAGTCCTTCTTCCTGCTATATCAGTTGGTCTAATTTACTGTCCTCTCTTGCATTATGTCTCTCCTGACATTACTGTTCTGCAAATTTCCACTTCCTGCTGAGGAGAAAAAAAGGTACTTTGTTTATCTTTCCACTAACTGTTATATTGCACCTGTTTTGCTTTTCTTCCTTTTCCTAGCTCCTCCATACGTGGTCTTTCTGCCCAAATGGTGTTGCTAACGTAGAATTTGATATTGTCTATGAATTTGTTTTTATCTCACTAATGAAAATGTAAAATAATTAATGATTGCCTTCTACCTCTGAAACACTGGATGGTATAGATTTTTGAAACAGATGAATAAAATTTTGTAATCCCTTATATTTAAGTTTTATACTATCTCTTTTTGTAGCCAAGAAATATCTTTCTATATGGATCAGATCGTCATGTCAAAATAGGAGATTTTGGATTAGCCTGCAAAGACCACCTCTGGGATGATACAGACCAGTGGCTTAAGACAAAAAGGATAAATGGTACGAGAAAAAAAGTTTAGTAGGTTTCAGTGTTTAAGTTTTTATGATATTAAAAACATTAATATTTATTTCATAAGTAAAATGGGAACACGAGTAACTCTAAACTGACTTTTTAAAGGACTGACACATACTTCAGGAGTGGGTACTTGCCTCTATGCCTCACCAGAACAATTGCAGGGATCTCACTATGATTTCCAGGTAGGGATTTTTTTTTTCCTATAAACACATTTAAATGCTATTAAATATTATCTGATTAGGCACTGATATTCAGATATAGCCTAGAGTAACATGCCATGTTTATCTGTGGAACTTCAAATGTAATTTTTCAGAAATTACCTGCTTAAGTTTAATAGCACTATTCCTCTACAGAGAAAGACTGAAAGTAAAACTGAAATGTAACAATTACTTGTTTCTATAAGGCAAACTTAAGATAGATTATAGAAATAAAACATAAGTCTTTCAGTAAGTAAATACATCACAGTTGGTAAATATTCCTTCTGCTGTTACTTCTAATGTTTTTTTTCCGAAATGTGGATTTCAACTTTGCCTTCTAGTTTGCTACTAATGCAAAAATTACGTTTCTAAGATCATCTTGAGGAAACTATGGAGATTTGAATTTGAGTAGCTTTATCATTGTCTGTATCATTATATGTTTAGGAGAAAAAGAAATCTAAAATAAATTTAAAGTATCAGTTATCCCATAACTTTTCCTTCACCCCTTTTCCAGTCAGACATGTACAGTATGGGTGTTATCCTGCTAGAACTCTTCCAACCATTTGGAACAGAAATGGAAAGAACAGAAGTTCTCATGCATTTAAGGAATGACCACATTCCTAATACTTTCTACAAAAAATGGCCTGTTCAAGCCAAGTATGTTAAACTCCTAACCAGTAAGATATCTTCACAAAGGCCAACTGCTGCTCAACTTCGTGAAAGTGAACTGTTTCATACTACAGAACATGTAAGTTATGCCAATAACCTCACCTCTTATGGGATAAGGAAAACTGCTTTGAACTGCTCCCCTTAGTTTCCCTGTCTCTATTATGCCCTTTTTTTTTTTAATAACTTAAGATTATGTGCTTGAGAGATTTTATTTTTCTGATCACTATATTTGGGCAACTATATTACTGTCTCCATTCTCTTAAAGGAGGTAAATGGCCATTAAATATAGATAACAGTAAGAAAGACTGGACACTTGATTTACAAACAGCTTGAGGATGTGGGGTTTTCTTGTTTTTTTTTTTTTTTTTTTTT
>NW_020450871.1:6599980-6658802 GCF_003343035.1 Apteryx rowi | reverse complement strand
TTTTTTTTTTTTTTTTTTTTTTTTTTTTTTTTTTTTTTTCCACATTGTCATAAAAGCTTTTGAAGCTTTTTGTCAGCTTTGCAGGATTTTTTTTATGATTTTCAGTTTCCTTGCTGTACTTTTTTGTTTGTGGATTATGTTGTAACATCAGATACCTGGAGTAACTGTGGTGCCGAAGAACAAATGGTGTTTGCACTCTAATATACACACAGCTTTATTAACAAGGCTTTATCTGTGTCTGTATATAAATGAAGTAAACTGACTTTCACTTTCAGGTTATTTGTAATCTACAGCAGAGGGTGAGACAGCAAGAGGAAGAAATTGAAAAACTGAAGGAAAAAATAAGATTGCTTTCTGAAGAACAAGACAATCATGACAGACTTGGTTCTCCAGTTTAAGTATCAGTCAGTGTGTAAGAGGAAGTAACCTCTCTTGTACATTATTACATTACATAAAACTTTTTTACATAAAAATATTCCAATGCATGTTGTCCTGTCTGTTCTTCAAAGACATTCTTTTTGTCTCAGGGCATAGGTCTCCAGTCAATAGAAAGGAGTCATGTTGTACTTTGGTAAAATTGAACTTGTGTAAATAAGCAAAGGTTTTGAGTTACAGAGAAGACTACAGTAAGGGAAAAGTTCAAAATACAACTTTATTTGCATAGGACTGCTTTAGATACCTCTTAATCATTAATATAAGCACGTTTGTCACACTTCAATTACAAAAAAGGAAGATCACACTCAAAAGGCAATTGTAATGTTTTATTGGTTTAAGAATTCTGTCCAGTTGTAAGAACTTGAATGCATCTCAGAAAGGACTCAGCCCACTACAGCAGGCACAAGGTGGAATAATATTAAAACAACACCATTAAAAAGAGTAGATGCTTACTTTAATAGCTTAATAACAGAGTTGAAAGGTGCCAAGTTCTCACATGACTTCATCCATTTTTGCACATTGGCTGGAGCAGCATTGGCACTACCTGTCTGCTGAAGCGCACACCACGCGACAACGTCTGCTACGGTGAGTTCATTTCCCACCAACCAAGATGTCTTGCCCAGGGCAGCATTCATAGAGCGTAAGACTGCTCCCTTTTCTTTATTGCTACCTTCTTTTAGCTGGAAGATGGCTGTATCAACCCAACTGTCAATCAGAGTTGAAGTAACTGCATTGTACTTCTGGCCAAGCAGGGAAAAGAGAAATCTAGCGATGTTCCCCTCTCCTTCAATAGGGCACATTGTTTGAATGCTAAATTTCATCTGGGGCTTCAGAACTGAAATTAAGAAAAAAATTACTAAGAACAATGGATACCACAAAGCCATAATCGGCATGGTAGAGAAGTCAGAAATAGTGATAGCGTAACAATGCATTTGTGATGCCAGCAACATCATTAATGTCATTAACCTGATGACCTGTTCTCAGTTTTCTTAGTCTAAAAACTGAGACTAAGGCAAGCACCTGTTACAAAAAGCTCATTTCTTGCAAACTTCAGCCCAAACTCCCACCTAGTTTCTATTCTTGTAGCTCAGTTATTTGCAGAAGCTGTACCCACAGGTTTTTGTATAGAAGTGATTTTCCAAGCAACCATCTTTCAGATACTATGTTTATTTTAAGAGCAGTGATCCATAAACAAGAATCTTCTTCCTTTATATCCACACCACTGTTCACAGCTATAAAAATTAAAGTTCATGCTTGCAAGAAGAGCAAAAGTGTTATATCTATAGCATGCGTTCATCATGTGTCAGCAAAAAAATACTAAGGCATCTGTTTGTCAAGATTTTATATCACAAGTTTCATTTTCTTAACTATTTTAAAGTATTCATCTATAATCTAAGATAACTTCATACTTACCATCCTTCCAAATGAGAGTAAAGCCCAACTGATACTCTTGACGTGGTTGCTGCTTAGTCTGCTCACCAAAGCATTTCAAGAGGTTTTCTGGCACACTCTTCACCGATGAGTGTGTATGAACAGCTGATAATATTTTATAGCGTTCACAAAGCAGACTGTGTAGTACTAATAATGACAACGGAGGTAGAGAAGGATTTGCATTGATTACAATATCTTTCAGGGCACCATAATCCTGCAAGCAAAGTAAAACTTTCAGCAAATAAAACAAATACACAGATGAAACATTCAAGAATTGGGTTTTTTATTTCACACCAAAATGTATATAAAACAATGCCTCTGTGTATCTGAAATTCTAATGATACTCAAAATCAATGCAAGTTTTGACATTTAAGATTTACTTAAACATCTTCCTTCTTCAACAGTAATATAATTTTAGAATATAGAATGTGATTGGGTTAAAGTCTAATCCAATTTGAAGTCAAAGAAAAATTTCCAGTAAGTAACAAGAAATCAACTGTTATAATTTCAAAGTTAGCTACTCTATCTTGGATTTATAATCTGAATGCCCAAAATAAAAGAGTAGTTGTAGGTTATCTGTAAGAATATAAGAAGACTTGTATATTGAGTTTGTGTGTCCCACGTTTTAATGCAACCCTTTCACCGCTGAAGATTGGAGGACAAAAAGATATCTATTGATGTATATGCTAAACTAAACTTACCTTTCCAAGCATTGAATCTAATTCTGCATTTGCTGTCAAAGGAGAATGTTCATCAGTTTGAATGATATTAGTTACATCAAAGTCAGCATCTGGAGTTTGTATCATCTTTGAGAGACCATCAACAGCACTCTTCAGTTCATACAAGCGTTTTAGGATCTCTTCTTGTCGAGATTCAAGTGCTTGAAGCGATGGGTCAACTTCTTCCTATATGGGGGGAAAAAAAGTCACATTCTGCTGTTAACTCAATGTCAAAATAGTGCACAGCTCACTTGACAGTAAGTTTTGAAAGAATTTAAATGTTATTCAAATCACAAGCCCACGTCAGGGGATATTATGGTCTTATGTCTGTGAGTTGTCCCTCTTCTTTCTCAGTGTGAACATGGTGAAAGATAGGTTATGGCTCATTTAAACAAACTTCCAAAATCTTCCTGCTTAAATTATCTTAAAACAAACAAACAAACAACCCCACTGTTAGCTACACGTAAAGGTGACTCCAAAACTTATAAAAATCAGACCACCAACACAGAACTACACAAATTTAAAGTTAGCACTGAAGAGCTAATAAAAAAACTAACAGGCTAAGTTAGCTTGTCAGAACTCTCTTTAACCCAAATAATGGAAGACTGTATGTTGAAGCTGCAAAACACAAACTCTTTTGGCAACTCAGATATTTCATGTAAGTCAAATCTGCAAGTTTAGATGTGTGGTATATTGTATGAGATTACTCCTTAGAATCATTCTTTGTTTCAGAGAATAAAACTTTCAGAGAAAAAAAACTATCAATTTTGGGGCATTGTTTCCTGGAAAGAATTGAATTTTATCATCCTTGAGTGGCTTTGTCTATAATTGTTACAGGCTAATCCCAATGTATCCTTTTGTTATCTCAATTTTCCACTTAAGTCTCCTATTTTACAATGATACCTCATTAAAAGATGGAAAATATATTTCTGTGGGAGGTTTTAGGTGCATGAACTTATACTAAAGTTAAAGAAAAATCTTTTAATCAATTTCTAAGCATCCTAAGTAAGGCCATGAAAGAAACCCAACCAAACTTCCTTCTTTTTGGTCTAATGGATAAAGAGGTAACAAATAAGATATCTTAAGCAAAATTCTGATATTAGCTTATGCAATATTCTCATAGATAAGATAGAGAAACACTTCCTAAGTGAACACTTTGGCAAATACACAGTTACGTGAAATAAAAACCACTCGCAAAGGAGAGTGGTGGTTATCATTTTGCTGTTGCGATGGGAGGTCATCACAGTAAGCGTTCCTGTGAAGTCCTGCCCCAAGCCTAGTCCTACTCGGTGTTTTCACTGGCCACTTGGATGATGGCACAGCGAGTACACACTCAAAACACAGGATGGCATCAAGCCAAAAAGGGCCCGGGGCGCTCTGGAAGAGAGAAAACAGAATTCAAAGCATTCCTGACATCGGAGTGACAGGCTAAAGTCAAGCAGATTAACGTAATGCACTATTCTGCATTTTTGACTTTTTTTTTTCTTTTTTAATCGAAAGGAGCAGTTGAAGCTACAGACAGAAGGTGCGTAGCTGCCTAGTCCCTATTTCAACAGCAGAAAAGCAGCAAAGTAAATCCGAGCCAGAGGAATGATGATGCAGCAGAAAGGGCCAACGCCAGCCGGGACGCGGCGAGCGACTGCTCCGCTCGGGAGGCCTCAGCGGGGCGCGGGCCTCCACCTATGGCCTCTTTAAAAGAAAAGGTGTGTGTGTGTGTGTGTATATATATATAATTTATATTTACATATATGTAGAGAGAGAGTCACGGTCCAGAGAAGCGAAATGGCAGTTACAGAATGCTTTAAAGTAATGCTAAGAAAAACCAGGAAGAACTGAGGTTATTTAGCCTCTAAGCGAGCCACTAACGAGCGGGTGCGCGGAGGAAGCGGCGAGCGCGGGCCCCTTCGCCGGCGGCTGCCACGAGCCTCCCCAAGCGGCACCGAGGGGCGAGCGCGGCCGCAGCGCGGTCCCCCGGCCTAGGCCGCAGGCGGGCGCTGCGGCGGGCCCGGGGCTCCTACCTGGTGCGGGGGCGCGGCGGGCGGCGGGCTGCGGTGCAGGTTGGGCAGCCGGTACATGCAGGCGGGCAGCTGCTCGGCCAGCACCGCGCCGGGGGCCCCGTGCAGGGGCCGCACCTTGTACATGGGCATGGCGGCAGCGGCCCGCCGCGGCGCCCCCGCCGCCCTGCCAGCCACAGGGCCCGCCCACCGGTCGCTCCCTATTGGGCCGCGGCGCAGCGCGGCTCCTGACTGACTCGCCGGCGACCCAATCCAAAGCCGTGTCTCCTAACCGTCGCCTTGTCTTCTTTCTATTGGCCAGCGTGAACCCTTGATTCATTAAGCGGATCCCCGTAGGGCAAGAGGTGCGAATCCTAGTCCTGAGTCGATAGTCCTATAGGCCATTAGCGATCAGTGAAGATGAAAGCTTGCTGAGGATTGGTCGGCACTTTTCTCCAGCGACCAATGACTGAGGGAGGGAGGGACTTGCAGGAGAGGGCTGTCTGAGAGGAGAGCGGCGCCGGGGAGGCGCTGGGCCCGCCGGGCGCCGCATGGAGGCGGCTGCTCCCGCGCCCGCGCCCTGGTGAGCGCCCCTCGCTGCGGCGGCGGCGGCGGCGGCGGCGGGGGGGGGGCCGCCCCCCCTCGGGCTCCTCCGCGCGGGTCGCGGCTCCCCCCACCCCCCGGCCGTTCCTCACGAGAAGCCCCAGGCCTCGCTTCACAGCGCCGCGCCGGGCCCCGGCCGCCGGCTCGGTCCCGGCCGCCGCTGGGCTCTGGGCTCTCCCTCGGCGGGGCTTCTTGGAGGCGCCCCTTCCCCYCCCCCCCCCCCGGGAGTCAGTCGAGAGGAAGGGGCGAGCGAGGGGTGGCGGGCCGTGACCGCCTGCTTCTTACGCCTCGCTTTTTGCTTCCCCTCCCCTCTTCCAAGCTTGGAGCCTGCCAAAGCCATCAAGGCCATAGACCGCAAGTCCGTTCATCAGATCTGTTCGGGGCAGGTGGTCCTGAATCTAGGTACTGCCGTGAAGGAGTTGGTGGAAAACAGCCTGGATGCTGGAGCTACCAACGTTGGTAAGCTGCTTTTCACCATAATTTCATCAGAACGATCCTTGATATACTTAAAAATATATATTTTTTGAAAATACGTATTTTTAAAGTATGGGGCACATATTAACAAATCTGTGTAAATACTTTGCATTTGGGCCAAGCAGGTTTGTTGTGATTTTACAGCTCAGGTAAATAAAGCATTTAGATTCCCAGGCTCCAGATAAGTTCATAAAAGCATGTGATTCTTGTCTGTGTTACTTTATTTGTAGCTAATTCAGTGGTGGAAAAGGGTTTTGTGGCCTACACAGCTAGGATGTTTGGGCATGGCTACCGCCAGTACTGGCCTCAAGCTAAGGTTTTAGTTTCCAGAGCTGCCCTGATGATAACTATTATAACTGGAAAACTTTCTTCAAGGCAAAAATACAATGAAGCCCAATTATCTGAAAGCGCAGGCTGATTTGTGTTAGGTTGCCCTAACTTGGGAAAAAGCTTTTGTGTTCAAGCTTGGTATGGAAAGCAGTTGTTCCATAAAGTTATTTGAATTGCAAACTTAATACTGAATGTTGTTGATGAACATACAGAATTAAAAGACTTTTTATTAATACAATTTGTAGATATAAAACTTAAAGATTATGGAGCAGAACTGATAGAAGTTTCAGATAATGGAAGTGGAGTGGAAGAGGAAAACTTTGAAGGCTTGAGTAAGTTGAACCTTTTTCATAATTTGCATTTGGACATTCTGAAAGTATTCACATATTCTTTTTTACAAACTTCCTAAGTTTAATCATTTTTAATAGATACTTGACCTTTATATAATGACAAAAACACCAGCATGACTTGGGCAAAACTAGACTTGACTTTTGTAGTGCTTGTGTGGTCACAGTACTTGTAGCTTAGAAGTAGTCTTTGATTTGATTGCGTATTTAAGTGGAACGAAGAATAACCATAATTTTGGAAGAGAAGATTCTAAATGTTCATTTAGATTCATTCATGTTGGGTTATCAGTCAATTAATCACTGAAGGTGTGAAACTATGAAAGTAACTGATTTTGAGAAGTGTATTATAAGCTTGAATATTTGCTGAAAGTGAATTTGGCATTGCATGCTTGACTGGCAAATTTTCCATTTGCTCACTTAAAGTCGTGCAAAATTTGGGAGCAGAACCAATGCTGTATGATAGATGTAACCAGCCATTGCAACAAAAATACCTATGTTTCTTTTTTCATTTAATGATTAGGGTTCATTTCACCGTAGCTTACTTATTCTATAACTTTATGTGGTCACGGTGTTTATGTGGTATGTGATAAACTCATTGTCTCTGTGTTCCAGCACAGTGCGAGTTCAGGGACGCTGTTACTAGCTCTGTGACCGCGCTGTGCTGAGGCACCCGCGGAGCCTGGCGACTAGCGCTGTGCTGATGGTGTCAAATGAGTCCTTGTTAACTGTGAACATGGTGGAATACACTTACACCTGTCTGCTGTACACCATGCGCAGCAGGAGACTGCAGTTGTTTTCTTGCATGGCAACATCTGTGACAGGTACATCACTGTCTGGGGCAGCTACTGTATACTGCTCTAAGGCAGGTTGTAATGCCAATTCCCATAATACTCTGTTTTGCTAATTTCTGGTGTAAGTATGGAATAACAGGTCTATCTGTGAATTTTAAAGAGGCCTCGCATATAGGAAAAGAGGGAAAGGAAACACTAAATATTTAGTTATTTTGTCTCTGACAATTATGTAAAATACAGTGAGTCATACAGAAGTTTTTTGCTCTTTGAGATGCATACCAAATCTACTTGCATAAATCAGTGTCATTGTAGACAGAAGTGAAATTCTATATTTTAAATATCTTTTTCCAGCTCTGAAACATTATACATCAAAGATACAAGACTTTTCCGATCTAATACATGTTGAAACATTTGGGTTTCGAGGTGAAGCTCTGAGTTCACTGTGTGCATTAAGGTAATAGTATTAAACTTACTAGTAGAAAGTTACTATAAGCACAGAAATAACTGAAGCCAACTTTTCAGTTTACCATTTGTGATAAAATGAGGCTTTGGAAACTTCCATTTCTTTGTTAGCTCTCTTTTGAGTAGTAGGTTGCATGAAGTCCTGATGTCCTTTCCAGTGTAAATTATGCCACAATTCTAAGCATCTGACTGGTCCTTTTATACATGAAATCCAGCATTACTTTTATATGTAAGTCTCTATAGAATGGAACTGTTGTACATGCAAAAGTCTCTGATCCTCAGATGTAAAGCACTGTAACACCTAAGTGCTGTTTACTAGTTTGTAACTCATTAAAACTGTATTTAATATCCTTCCACCCAAACTGTACATTTGAAATAGTATGGCTTTTGTACAGTCCTGTGCATCAAGAAAATTCTAGTGTAATGTATTAATATGAAGAATGTAGTGTCCAAACAAAGCCAGACTTTAATGTTGCTTTTTATATCAGAAAAAATGAAGGAGACTTGTATAGATTTTAAATTGATTTTTTTCCATTTTAGCTAGGAAAATTAAAAAGACTGTTACCTAAAAACATATCTGAAGAGTAGTGTATCTTTGGGGTGAAGAATTAGCTTTAATTAAAGATGCATAGTACTGGTGTAATTTCTATGCCTGATTATATTTTCTTTTCCACTCCCCGTGACCCAATGTTCAGTGAGTAATTCTGTTGCCTCTTTTCCCTCCAGCAGTGATGTTACCATTTTTACCTGTCATAAGTCTGCAAAGGTTGGAACTCGTTTGGTATTTGATCATAATGGTAAAATTACTCAGAAAACTCCTTATCCACGACAACAAGGAACAACTGTTAGCGTACAACAGTTATTCTATACTTTGCCAGTGCGGCATAAGGAATTTCAAAGAAACATTAAAAAGGTAGGTTAGATCAGAAATTATTTTAAAGGAGTGTGATATCCCAGATTATTTCATTACTGAATGATACACTGTTCTCTGTAGAATACATTGATAATATTTTTATGTCAGACTATTTCATGCCTGTTTTGTAGCTTTGTAAAATAAAAACACAGTGTTCCCATATGCTTTCCTTTTCCATTTTGCAAATGATCTGATTTAGAGGTGCAGTTTCAAATCTTGAAAAGATTCAAGATCATGATCACCTTTGCACATTCTTAAATTGGGGAATGTTGTGTTTTAAACTGCTTTAATATTAATCTTGTAAATAAGTTTTTTGTTTTTAAAGACACTTTTTCACATACAATTTTTTTTAATATGGTTTGTAAAGGTTTTGAAAAGATGGCCCCCTTTTTGGAGATTAAAAAAAAAAAAAGTCTGAGCAGGACATTCTGTATTTTCATGCAACACAAAGTTTTCTAAGAGACATTTCATATAAATGTGAACGTTTTTGTTTCTTTGATAGGAATATGCAAAAATGGTCCAGATATTGCAAGCATACTGCATTGTTTCAAAAGGAGTTCGCATTAACTGCACAAATCAAGTTGGCCAAGGGAAAAAAAGCTCTGTGGTATCCACTACTGGAAGTCCTAACTTAAAGGAAAACATTGGAGCAGTATTTGGGCAAAAACAGGTATTACTTGCTATTGAAAACAGAGATAATGTAGCTGGAGGGAAGTATTTTTAAGATCTAGTTAAATAGAGAGGGTGCAGGAAACTGTTAAAAGCAGAAGAGGATGGAGCATGTGTTGTGTTCCAGCACACCCTACAGGCTGAAAAAGGAGAGACAGTGTAGAGTCTATGTGTTCCCCTGAAGTTTCTGAATCTGCTTAGGGGAAACATGTTTTAATGGAAGAGAAATGATACAAGAGATAGGGTTAATGCTTCATATCTCTCTGAAGCCAGTTTTATAAATTCTTATTGCGGTCTTTGAGAAGTGAAGGTCCTTGATCTGTGCTTTTGAAAATCAGTATGGGCACAGTCTGTTTGTCACAAAAACAATAAAAAAAAATCCTAAAAATGTTGTGATGCAAAAGTCTTAATTAGGGGAGAGAAAACAGAGGTTTCTGGCTTTTGCAGCCCTTTCCTGTGAAACTAAGTTCCTTCAGTGTTCTGGTTAACCTTTAAATGGGAATTGCAGTCAGCCCTTGGAACTGTGATACTTTCTAAATAATAGCTGTAAAAGTAATTGTTATTCTCTAGAAGAATGCATAGGAGTAAGAGCAATAAAAACAGCCTTCCTACAGCTGTATAGTACAGCCATCAGGCATGTTGGGTGGTTGATGGCTGCCTGCTGGTTGCTGATAAGAAGTTCCTCCCTTCACAGTGCCCATGCAGTGATTTCAAAGCCTGCTCGTGCTGTGGCTGAAAGACCAGATGGAAGATGCAGCTTTGTATTGCCTAGCAGTGACAAGCATTGCTGAAAATTCAGGCTTATCTGAATAAAATATTTAGTTTAAGCCCTGTTTATATAATAGCAAATACTTGCCAAACCAGTAGAAGGTGCTCTAATGACAGAAAAATTAATACTGGTGTAATTAGAAAAATACAGTAAATATATCTGTGCTTGGATAACTTGTAATTCAAATAGCATATCTTTACTAATAGTATTAACATTATTTCAAAATAAACTTGTATCATTCTTCTTGCCTTTTGGTATTGCATAAAACTTGATTAGGTCATATGTAGCTGGAGAGTCCAAACTGAATCAATCATCTAATTTTTCTGTCTAAGTACATTTTAAAATAAGGGTTTGTGTGAAATAATTAAGACTGAAGATGTGATATCAAAGGATGAGAAGAGGCATTCATTAATGCCTCTTTGTTTCTGTGGAGGCTCTTCAGCAGGGTAACTGTCTTCTAGCAGGTTAGATTTGAGTATTGGGTAATTTGATTTACTCAGCTAACTTAATAAATAAATACTGATATATCCTATTATTTTAAAAGATAATACAGCATAGAAAAAATATATAAATGTGTAATAACTTCACTGTGGGTGAATAAAATTTGAACCATGGACAACAATAAATGGAAAGCTTATTGTTTCAATGTACCTGATTCTAATCTTCTTGTATTAGTTGGAGTGACTATTAATGTTGTGGGGTTGGTTTTTTTCAGTTGCAGAGCCTCATTCCCTTTGTTCAGCTACCTCCTAATGAAACTGTTTGTGAAGAATATGGACTCGACACTACTGACATGCCACAAAATTTTTATAGGTAATTAGAAAGGTACAAACCATGGTTGCCAGTGGCATTTTAACATAACTCAAAATCTAAAAAAAATATGAAAAGTATGGTGGTTAGTAGTGATAAAAATAATGGAGAACAGCATAATGGATAATTAGTATGCAGTTTGGGAAAGAATATTACTTGGGGAAATAAAAAAATCATTTCAGGACTAAAATGTTGCTAGTCAGATGAGAAGGAATAGCAGAACTGGTATTCTGTACGTCCTAGCTAGTTTTAGCTTCCTGTAATCTTCTGTTGAGTTAGTCACCTCTATTAGTGCTCTCAGTAATCATAATGTATGAATGAATCCTTAGTTTATACCTGTATTTCTTCAGTTGTGTTATTGGGAAATGATATGAGATAAATGTGAATCAGTTTGTGTAAATACCTTTTATTTTCTTACTTAGTGTGTCCTTTTTTTTTTTCTTTAAACTCACTATACATGAGATTTGCAAATAAATGCATCAATATCTGACTTAATGTCAGTTCACAGCTAACCCCTCTTTAGAGCAGGAAAACTATGAATGCAGCTTCTTTTTAAATCAGACAGCTTCTTTTTTCCTACTGCTTGATGGCCTGTTAGAGCTGAACACCTAGCCTTCGTTAGCCCAGGAATTGGGATAGGAAACACATATGCATACGTGCTGATGCTGTATAATAGTGTTGCTTTTAGCCCCTATAAAGTACTCGTCCCTGAAATATACTCTGCTCAGAAAAGTTTCTTTTGCCTTCCTCCTCCATTTTGTCTTACCTGTATATATTATTATTCAACAGTATCACAGGCTTCGTTTCTCGTTGTGATCATGGTGTTGGAAGGAGTGCAACAGACAGACAGTTTTTCTTTATCAACCAGCGTCCGTGCGATCCAGCAAAGGTGCAATTTATTTATTTTACAATAGCAGCACTAACCTGTTTGATATCCTGTAGAAATCAGTGGATTAGTAGCTGATGTACATGTTTTTGGCTTGATGCTGCTAGTTACTGTCACTTAAAGTTTTTGTCTTCATTGGATCCACCTGGGTGAACAAAAGCTGAATCATATAAATTAGGATTTAGTAATTAGTTGTTTTATTGGGGGTTAGATAACACATACTGGTGAGAAGTAGAAGATAGTAGCTTGTATGTATGTATGTATGTATGTATTCATTTATTCCCACTTTCTCTACAGGTTGCCAAGCTCGTGAATGAAATTTATCACTTATACAATAAGCACCAGTATCCATTTATTGTTCTTAACATTTGTGTGGATTCTGGTGAGTTGTGAATAATCTTTAATAACTTCTGTAAAGGCTAAAACTTAGTATGGGTAATATTGATATTAAAGGTATTCTTGAGAATATTGCAACCTTTATTTATATGAATGCTTACTTATTGCAAGGTAATTATTTATTTATTTTGATCTACAGTTGGTGATGGGGAAACAGGTTCTAGCTGTGGTTTCACTTTTCCTATACTCAGGAGTAATCTTTATCTCAAGTAGTGAGAAAGACATTCTTGTGGTTAGCTTAAATACAGGAAAATGAAAAATCATGTTTTTGCATAGAATTAAATTCTCTTTTGTTTGTTGGAACGTTGAATATGCAGACATACTATGAAAGTTAACTATGGCTTTGTTTTTAATCCTGTGAGATAAAAATGGAGGGCGAATGAGCAGAAAAAGCTGATCCAAGGGTGGAAGAAGCAAATATATATTATTATATATTTTATATATATATAAAAATATATATTTATATATATATAAATGTAGTCTCTAATGTAGATGGTTTTTCTTTTGATTTTAGAGTGTGTTGACATCAATGTAACTCCAGACAAAAGGCAAATTTTACTGCAGGAGGAGAAACTTCTATTAGCAATTTTAAAAACTTCTCTGATAGAGATGTTTGGTAGCGATGTTAACAAGCTGAATGTCAATCAGAAACTTCTGGACATTGCAGGTGGGATTAATGCAAAATGTGAAAGTTTTTTTTTGTTTGTTTGTTTTGTTTTGTTTTTTGTATGGTATATGCTAGAGAATTCAGAATGGAAAAATGTGTTTTAAAAACACATGAAGAAATGACAAAAATGTCTGGCTGTTAGTCATCTGTCCTCTGTCAAGGCAGATTTCTCATGTGTTGCTTACATGCTGGTTGTAATGTTATTATCAGCGTTAAATAATAATAGAGGACCCTAAGTTATTAAGTGATTTACAGTGAAATTTAGGGGGAAAAGTTAACACAAAATTGATTGATAATGTTTAGAAAAGAGATTCTTCCCAAGATATTGGGAAAAGATCGGTGTTTCAGAGGAGGGAGCGGAGAGTTGTAAACAGTATTTTCCCCTGTCCCCCCACACTGTTGCTGTGTTCTATTTTTAGCCATAGAAGTATCTGGAATGTCATACTTGACTTGGTTTTTTTTAAAAGGATGTCCTTGTGTGGTGGAGGATGTCAGGATGCTTACTAAGAGCTCATGAGCTGACTGAGAAAGCTAGGGTGAGGAATATTGGACAAACATTGTTTATTTAAATGCCCTTCTGGCAGAATGGTTAAAGTCTCATCAATAGAACAAATAAAACTTAAGATTTCTAAGTACAAGTTTCTTCTTCATTTTTCAAGTTTCATTGTTTTATGCTAACTACAGAAATTGCTGATTCTCACATCAGTGTATTATTTTCCAAGATGTATATGATACTTTGTAATAACCCATCATCCTCATCCCGTTTTTCTTTGAACAAAGGTCTCTCTAGTTTCCTCTTCTACTGATGATGTATAAAATCAGTGTAGCCTGATTCTTACTATTACTTTTAATTTGCCTTTAGTAAAATTAAGTGTTGGATTGACAGTCTGCAACTGAAGTTGCCAAATTATCTACAAATCACATGTACCACAGGTATCAGTTGTGCCAGCTCTTTGATTCCTTTCCAGTGGACTTTTACAGTGACCATTAAAGCATAAGAGCAATTTTCCTTTCATTGTCATTTCATCATTAAATTCTTTTGAAAATATAATTAAGAGTTCTGATTGGATTTATTGCTTTTCCAGCAAATAAAATGAGACTTTTTTTCCAAAAATGAGGCTTCAAATTCACACAAATACCATAACAACAATCACAACTTTAGTAGTTTTAGTTGCTAAGAGGTTAGTTGCCTGTTTGACAGTAGAAACTGATTTTTTTTATTTTACTTTCTTAAAGATGTAACTGCTTATCCATCAGATAGTAATGTATTTCAGTTCCACACTTTAGTCGTGGTCTGAAGCTAAAGGGCCCATTTGAGGAGTTGATTATTTTTCTACATCTCCTCTTGTTCCCTTTACAAAAACACACCATTCAATTAAAAAATTTTTCCAGTTATACTTAAGTTAAAATCTTAAAATATCCTTCATTCTGTTTTTATTAGGCAACTTGAAGAGGACTCTTCCTGAAGAGACAGAAGAGCCTCAGGTAGAAATGCTGCCTGACTCTGAAACTCAAAATCCAAGTAGTGAAGGAAACAGAATAATGACTCTAGCCAGATTAAGGGAGTCGTTCTCTCTCCATCAAATGACAGAGAGTAATTTTCAAAGCCCTAAAAAGGTAAAACGGCAGCACAGCTCCCCCAGGCAACTTCCGTCATTTGATACCACTTTGAGTCCTGTAAACACTCCGAAGGCTGTCTTGAGTGAGGAATCTGAGAGCTGTTGTGAAATGGAGTCAAAGATGTCGGTTACAAGCAGATATTTGAGAAAGTTAGAAGATAATACAGATTCTGGGTTCTGTAGCACCTCTGCTGAATCAGATGTTGGGTATAATATGCCAGAAGCTGGGAGCTGCATCAGCAGTGAAAGAGTAGCTAATTCTCCTGAAGAAGAATTCTGTGACTCAAAAGAGGAGCTTCAAAATGAATGTCTTGAAACTGCTGGACAGAGTGAGAAATCACTGGAATGTGATGTGCAGTTCTTGGGCACTGTGCATGAGTTAAACCGAGTGAATGACTGGAATAATCCAAATAAGTTATCTCAAGTAGCCAGTAGTTCTTCCCCAAGCAAAAAGTGTTTTAAAAGTGGAGCAGATGATTTAAAGGCAGATACATGTCCTGAAGAGAAGAATACTAAGAACTATGTGGCAAGTGTTGATGCACTGGTAGAAGTTAAAAAGAAAACTGTATCACTTGAATTCTCTATGAAGGTTTTAGCAGAAAAGGTAAAAAAGGTAATATGGCAGCAACAGAAAAGGACAGAAACACGGAATTATAGAAGATTTAAAGCAAAAATTAGTCCTGGAGAAAATAAAGTAGCAGAAGATGAATTAAGAAAAGAGATCAGGTATTTTTCACCTTCTTAACTTGTTACATTAAGCAACCATTTACTAAAAATAGTTGAGAAAAATATATGAACTGTCTTGAGGTGGTGGGGAGGAAAGGCTTATGTCTACTTGTTAATTTTGGATACATCTTTTATGTAATATATACCATTAAAATGTCATTTTGGCAAGTTCTTTCACCTGACAGAGGTCTGCAGCTGATTGAACTAAGTGCAAACAGAATGTGAAAAAAGACAATAAAAAGAAGGCCCCAAACATCATAGATTTGCTTTAGTTAACACTTGTAATATGGCGTGTGGTCAGAGAAACACCAAATTTCATGACAGATAAGAAGATGCTGAATAGATTCAATAACTCATATTTCTCCCTTGTGTGAAATTGAAATTTGCTGAGATGTGGCTGTGAAAATACATTACATTCAGATGGTCAGTGGACAGTAAAGGTGTATGACTCATGAATCTTGATAATAAAATGAGTGCTATGAAAGGCGCTTTTTTGCAGAAAGAAAGCATGTCAGCTGCCTTAATTTAAAACCATGATGCTGCCTTCAGCTCTATTCATTTGGACTATTGCCTTGTTGCCCATTCCTAATTTTATCATCTCCAGTGGCTGTGTGAAAAATGAGAGAATGCTGAACAAGTCCTGTCTCTGTGATGGGTTCTGTTCAGTCAGAAACAGCATCACCAGTGATCTGGAATCTGGTGCTGACTGTTCTTTTTCATGTTCATATCCTGCTTAAAGGAGTGCTTTCTCTTTTATACAAAGTCTTCTCAGCAGGGGAGGGAAAGATGTTTGAAAGTCTTATACTGTCTAATATGGCAACTCATGAAGTGTAACTTGTAATCTGTTTGTATTTTCTATATACAGTAAAGAAATGTTTGCAAAAATGGAGATCATTGGCCAATTCAACTTAGGGTTTATAATAGCAAAGTTGAATTCTGATCTTTTCATAATTGACCAACATGCTACTGATGAGAAATACAACTTTGAGATGTTACAACAACACACTGTTCTCCAAGGTCAGAAGCTGATTGTGTAAGTATTTTCAGTGTGTCAACAATAATAACTTTCTAAGTTTAATTCAATGTTTCAGAAAGATGGTTTTGATTATGTAGTACTTCACACATTCAAAACACTTAAATATATATAAAAAAATCTTGTATTTGTCCTATACATAATGTTTCTAAGAGTCAACCTTCACATAAGTCATAGATAAATTACAGAGCTATAGTCATAGCTATGCAAGAAGTCAGTCATCAAACAGATTTCATGTGGGGTTTTTATGTTAATTGCAATTTGTTAAGCATGGAAAAGCATAGTTTGGAGACAAACTATATATAGATTGGAGACAGCTGTGGCAGCAGGGAGTGCTGTTTACTCTGCTGAGTATCACTCAGAAGCCAAGTGATTTGTTTAGTAGTGAGTATGTGTTTGTTTTTCACAATGAATGAAATGAAATGTTCCCACAGAGAGCTCTGTATTACTGTTGCTAGATTGCTTCTGATACCTAGCTTAAGTGTTATGTACTATGTACCTGTGCAATAGCATATTTTTTCCTCCCTCTTTTAGGCCTCAAAATCTTAATTTAACTGCTGTAAATGAAACTGTATTGATTGAAAACCTGGAAATATTCAGAAAAAATGGGTTTGATTTTGTCATAAATGAAAATGGTGAGTTTGGATCAGAACTACTGGAAATAAGAAAGTCCATAGGTTTCCTCCTCTATCTCATGTAAAAATTCCTTATGGTAGTTCTCAGAAATTTTGAAGTAATATGCATTTAATATAGTACGTAAGTTTAAGTGAACTTATGATTTTTTTTGACCTGTTACACTATTAACAGAACATTGTAAACTAAGAATTTATATCAAACCAGTTTGACTAACGAAGTTGATGTAGACACTTTGGATCACTATACGACTCAATAGTATTTTCTGGATATATTACATTAAAGTCTTTTTGCTGTGTTAGTAAAACACTTGCTGGTCCCAGCAGGATTAGAGGTAAGCAAATGATAGATCTAGTAATTTTAAACTAATAGATAATAAATAATGTCCTTTAGCTTTCTTTATGGCTTTAGCATTGATTTACTATGTACTCTTGAGCAAATTGCATAACCCGAAAGCTCCTCATTGTGTCTCTTACAAAGCAAGAACAATACTTGTTTAACCCACAGAGCTTTATAGGAAAGGATTGTGAAAGTGTTGTGTGTTATTGCTTTGGCATTTGGAAGTCACTATGGATTTTTCCATATTACTTTTTAATTTCAGAATCTCTACTTTTTTTGCCTAAAATGTTATTAAGTGTCAAGCTCTTTACAAAATAATTAGGATTTTTTGTTGTTGTCAACGTAACCTCAAAATATCTTTAACTCTTTGAAATTGAACAGTTTGTCAAAAGTTGAATCAATCTGCTTTTAAGTTTGCAAGTAATTTCTTGTTAATGTTGTCAGAAACAAATGGATATCTGCCACAGTTAACATTTTGGTTAGTTTATAGCATCCATCAAAAGACTATAAATTAAATCTTAGCAAGTGCACAGATCACATTAATAATGTATCAATGTAGCTTCTCAATTTATCTCTCAAAACAAAAGGTCATTTCTTATTTTCTCTGTTTACTAATCTTTCAGCTCCTGTAACTCAAAGAGTTAAATTGCTTTCCTTGCCAACAAGCAAAAATTGGACTTTTGGTCCACAAGACATAGATGAAATGATTTTCATGTTAAGTGACTGCCCTGGAGTCATGTGTAGGCCCTCCAGGGTCAGACAGATGTTTGCTTCTCGAGCTTGCAGAAAGTCTGTAAGTACTGTGCTCAATGTTTATTTTCAAATAAATATAGCCTATTCCATTGAACTATTTGTTCTTGTATCTGTATATACATATTGCAGGGGAAACGTTTACTGCTTGGTGTCGGCAGCTAACATCCTTCATCTTCTTCCTTGTGTTTTTGTCTAATATAAATTGGGGACAATTTCTGGTAGTTTTTATCATATTTGTTTCAAACAGGTGCACTTACAAACGTAACTATTTGTATTTTGTCTTCTGATCATCTTGTAGGTCTTTCCACTTTCAATGCCTTGCACATTATTTATTGGCTGTAGTAGTTGAAGTATAGCTCCTGTCTGTGCAACAGATGTCAAAATGGGGAAAGAAAATAATCTTTGTTTTTTTTGTCTTTATTTGCAGGTGATGATTGGAACTGCACTGAATATACAGGAGATGAGGAAACTGGTCACCCATATGGGTGAGATCGAACATCCCTGGAACTGCCCCCACGGAAGGCCTACAATGAGACACATAGCCAGTCTAGATTTGATTTCACCAGAATAACAGTCAGTTTGTGCTTATTAACACTTTCAATTTTAATTGCTTGGCAATACTTTGAGCTTTTATCATGACTGTCTTACATTGACTAAAAAATTTTAGCCGCTATTTTTTGTATTTGAAGATGGTAACAGTTGAAGGCATTCAGCAAGCTTTCACTGTTATTTCTATCAAGCCAACAATTTGGACATACTGGAATTTATGTGTAAATAACATTTCTTTTATTGTGGTTTACCTTGTGTATTAATTATTTTGCAATCAAGATATTTTTTAAATAAATCTTTATATATAAAGATCAAGACTAGGTGAACCTCATTTGTAGCAAATACACTGATTCCTAAAACTAAGTGAAATGTGAGTGTAGAAGTCTTTAGTAACGCCATGAAGCAGACACTAACTTTCTGTGGTTATACACCCTGAATACAATCTTTTTGAAGACAGTGTAAATTGTATACAAGTGAAAGTAGTGATTTTTTTTTTCTTGATACTAAAGTTGCATTATATTTTATAATTACTTCAAGCATTAATACTGCATTGAATGATTAACTCCTCCTTGGCATCTGTGCTTAATGGATGAATTGAATAGAAGAACTTATCTGACATGGTTACTTCTTAATTATCCATGTTTCCATCCTTCTCCCAAGCACTGCTTTTAAGGGCTGGGCTTCCTCCTGTGAGAGGGGATGGGAAGAGCAGACACCGCACACGGGGGGTGCTAGAGGTCAGGCCAAAGCCTACGGCGGGAGAATCAAGGTCGTTGTCAGGATCGGGCCTGTTGAAGCGGGGACCAAGGCTGCGTGAATGAACCGGGCCGCGGCCGGGGCCGGGCCCCGCGGCAGCCCCAGGCCGGGCCCCGCCGCCGGGGACGCAGCGCGCCGGGAGCCGCCCGCCCCAGTTACTATGGTGACGGCGGCGGGCGCGGGAGTGCGGCTGCGCGGGGAGGGCGCGGCGCGGCGCGGACGCCCCGTGCGGCGGTGGCGGCGCCTCCTCTCGCCTTCGCCTTCGCCTTCCCTTCGCCGCCCCGCGCGGGTCCTTCGCGCCGCTCGGTCGCCGCCGTCCTCGCCAGATCGGCGCGGAGTAACGCGCGCGTTGTCGCCAGGCGGCCGCGTGGCGCGGTCTCGGAGCCGCCGCCGTCGCCACAGCACAGCGCGCGCCCGCCGTCGTGTGGGGGGGTCGCGGCGCGGCGGCGTGTGCGGGCAGAGGCGCGACCGCGAGCAGGCCTTCGCGCTGAGCCGTGGCGCCCGTAATGGGCAAAACAGCCTTGTTTCTTGTAAGCGATGATGCTGGGTGGCAACATGACAGGTGCATCTGCGCCTTGTAACTTTAGATACAAAATGCAAATATTCTTGCAACTTTAAAGGCAGCTTAAAATCCAAAATATTTCTGCAGCTGTAATTTCCAAGACCTTTATCAAACTCAGTTTTCCTCATTCGAGAGAAATGGTTTTCAGCTTTTCTACAGCATTATTTCTAGATCTGTAAAAACGTTCTGGTAAAGCTGTAGACCTCTGAATAGCAAAACTAAGCTATCTGGCAGCAGACTCTTCTGTTTTAGTGCTTTTGATGGATTTCTTAGTAATTCGTGGGTCTCTTCCTGCTAGCCCTGGGGTTTATGCAGCACAAGCCAAAAACATTTCATTGGGGAATTATTGCTACTATCACAGAAAGAATTTAAGATACTTGTATGCACTGTAATTAAAAAAGAAATTAGAAATCTTCACATCTGTTAAATTTTTTTTGTCAGATATATTTAGATTGTGGGGAAAAAAGTCTTTACATAAGAATACAGTAGATGTTCATGAGAATAACACAGGTTGAGACAATCCAATAATTATGGCAAAGGATAAGAAGAAAGATGGCAAGAAATCAGAAAAATCTGTACGTCCTCCTGCTCCTGCACAAGATACTGCAGTTGAGAGCAGCTCAACGAAGCCGGCAAGTTTGCTGACCTTGTATGGAGGGGAAGAACCACAAGCAATTCCTTTGGTACTGGTCAAAGAGCCAGAGGCGGTGAAAGAACCTCCAGTGCGACGTGTTCCTCCATACCGTGAGGAGCCTCTTCTTGCTCGAATTATTGTAGAAAGGTATGTTTGTTACAACTACATCTGTTAAGTCAGGAATTCTCATTTAAATATCGCTGGTGTGCCTGCTGTCCTACAAATATGGATTTGACTCTTGTTTTGAGGCAACAACTATCTAGTATAGAAAGAGGCATCAAAAACGAGGCCCTTAGGCTATTTCAGGAAGGAGTAAGAACTGTGTTTAATTACAAAATCCTTTTCTCGAGATCTGCTCTCCAGTTGCACACAAGCTGGCTATACAAAATGTGATTGGTACAGGCTGATAAAAAGGATGGCTGCAGGAACCGGAAGTTAGTTTTTTGTGGTTAATCACACCTAGTAGCCTTAATATCGTATTAGTGATACCTATGGAATTCTTCTGCCTTTCTGCACCTGAGAGTGTTGCTGGTGCTCTCTGTATGTCCGCCAAAAGCCTCATTCTTTTGGCTTTGTTCAGGTGGAGTGAAATTTAGTCTTAAGTAGACAGACTGTGAAGCAAATAGACCTATGCCATTTTCAGTTGCTGCTGCCCTATAATGTTTCGGGCCACTGGTATCTGCGCCAGTGTGCAGACTGTAGTAAATCGAAGGTCACTTATTCTGTGCTTGTTGTGATTTAGTTTTACTGATAGCAGCTTGGAATGTTCATCTTTAGTTTGTCTTCTTTGTAGGTATGAAGGTGAAAAAGTCCATGGACTGTATGAGGGTGAAGGCGTCGCATATTTTGAGGGGGGGAATACATACAAGGTGAGTGTATAATTAAAAAAAAAAAAAAGGATCAAGTTCTAGAACTCTTTTAGTGTAGGTGGAGGCTGAGCAGTTAAAATGTGAGAGCTCTATCGGTTTCTGGCATTAAAACTCTTCTTTTGAAACTAGCAGTTGAAGGAGATTTAATACGTTATTTCAAAATCTTACCATCACTGTCGGCTTAGTGGTGGTAGGAATGAATTTGTAAACAATACTGTTTTCTTCATTTTGAAGGGCATGTTTTCTGAGGGACTTATGCATGGACAAGGGACTTACACGTGGGCTGATGGAGTGAAGTACAAGGTAAAATGCAGTACAGCTTATGAGCGAACACTAGTACAGCCAGTAAGATGTGCAAATTCAAGGAAAGTAGGTAAGTGACAATAATTGGCACAGTGCAGGTAGCAACTGCAGAACTATGGCACTAATTTCAATCAAGCCTGGATTCTTCCAGACAGTTGGTCTTATCTCCTTTGCATTAAGCAGGAACGTTGAGTCATGTGCCTTAGTTTTTCTAAATGTCGCAATTTAATCTTTTAGGGGACTTTTGTTAAGAATGTACAAATGTATAACGGCTGTTATACATGGAGTGATGGCAGCATGTATGAAGGATCAATCAGCAATGGAGTTAGGCATGGATTTGGAGTGTTCAGGAGTGGTACGCATCTGGTTTCTTATGCTGGCTGCTGGTGTAAAGGCAAAAGACATGGAAAGGTAAATAGAAACATCAAATGAGAGCATTGTCTTGGGTGAGTAGTCTCCAGAACAAAAAGCACTCTTGTGCAAACGTTTGGCCAGAAAGTTTTGTATTGTTGCATTGATCTTGTGCTATATATTCTTTTTTCTTTCCTAGGGATCTTCTCTGCAGTAGTGTATGCTAATTCAAACTAGTGAGGTGGGATCTTTTCTGTAGTAAAAGGGCTGAATGGTATGCCAAGAGTCATTGCTAGCTTGTGTGTCTTGTCTTTTATGCTGCTCCAGTTAGATGATGACAGAGTAAAAATTGACAACGGCATCGGTAGCCACATTTAATACATTTCTGACAGAATGATTAACTTCCCACTAATGACAGAGTGATCCCACCTCTCAAATGTGTAACATTAGACTAAGTATGATAATAGCCAAGACTGTCCTATGTACTATAAGTAACATATAGTTCCAACTTTTTAAAGGGAACTAGCTTTTATCTGTCTCAGTTTTGTGCATCCAACTTGACACACTCTGCTGGGCCTGACGGTTTGAAGACCAATGCTCAGCATGTGAGGAAGATCAGTTCTAATTACATGTTTTGAGTTTTGTGTCACTAATGGGACACTAAAATTATGCAGGCTGCTGTGGTTGGTCACCAGTGGAATGGTCTGTCTGATTCATTCTGAGAGGAAGCAATGAGACAGGGAAAAACAGAACAGTTAATGCTGTATGCTAGTTGCATGATTGCCTTCTAAAGGAAGTAACTGTAGACCTCGTGTTGAAAGTGGAGTTCTGGATGAGTCAGAAAGCTGATCCACCTCTTCAGGGTAACGGTCCTTAGGTTGACGAAGTTACAATCTGTGAAAGTATTTCCAGCTGGGTTGAGAAATGTGGTAGACTGACGTAATGTAGTATGCTTTTTTTTTCTTTCAACACTTGGTCTTTTTTAAGGTCTTAACTAGTACCTATAGAGAGAGGCTGTGTTTATATTTAATTTTAGCTGTTCAGTCCTTTTAGCACTCTGTTTATATCAAAGTGACTGTAGGTAAGAGCGTGATCATGTCTAGTATAACTTGTATGGAATGTTTTATTAAATGTAGATGAATATTTAGCTATTGATTTAAATTGACTACACTGTTTGTTTCAGGGTACCATTTACTATAATCAGGAACAGACCTCTTGGTATTCAGGTGACTGGGTAAATAACAACAAAGAAGGATGGGGAATTAGATGGTAAGTATGATAACATTTTTGTTCTTTGCTTCAGATTTTTTATTTTGCATGTGTTATCATACAGATTCTTCTATTATTTAAAATGGGTAAAAAATACTACCATTTCATAACAGTATGCATTTTCTGTGGTGGAATAAGTAATTGTACAAAGTGCTTGATAGTAATAAAATAGACCTTCTGTATGACTTAAATTTTTATGTTGGTATGTTTCTCCTGATCATTCCCCCAAAGAAAGTCATCTAAAGACAAAATAATTAAAAATCTAATTTGGTAAACCACAAATTGTCTTATTAAAGCAAATTGACTCAATTGATTTGAATAGATGAAGCTCCTTTCATAAATTAATGGATTTTTTGATGGAATTACATATGAAAGAATATTTTGACTAGCTATGACAAAGGTTCTTTGGACAAAAGGAACTGGTTTATGTTTTACAATGGTTTGTAAGTTAAAAATATGAGGTAAACAATGAGTACAATGAAACCAGTGTGTCCATGTCACAGTGAGCCAACTTTCAAATGAATGCTAATATCTCCTGAGGTTTTACTCTAAACCTTGTTCTTGTAATATCCAGTCAGAATTCAGTATACATACACTGAATTATGTAAGTGAATAATACAGACAGTATTGGGATTTCTTGATCCAAAGTACAGCCATAAAAATCTTTTGGTTATCTCTCAGTTGCAAAAAACGTCATTTTCCTAAGGACTTGTCAGAAAAGTGATATGTTGCTGCATTGTTTTAATATCTCATGGACATGGTCCTCAAATCATGCTGAGCTTGTTTGTACTTGTGCTCTAAGAACTTTGAATTTATTAGTATCTTAACATAATTATTTTATCTGAGACTGGTAAATGGCCAACTGGGAATCTTTTCCTTTTGGATAGTCTGTCTTTTGAAGCAATGCATGGGTCAGAATTTAGCTATCTTAATACAAAATGTCTCTCCTAACGTGTTTCTCTTGCCATCCCTCAGCAAAAGACGTCTGAGACTCACTGATGACCAGTGAGAGACCAACACTTGTTTGTGTGGGCCTGTCTTACTATTTTCTTACAGTGACTAAGTCATAACTCTCTTACTGTTTTCTTGCAGCTATAAGTCTGGAAATATCTATGAAGGTCAGTGGGAGAAAAATGTACGTCATGGAAAAGGAAGAATGAGGTGGCTGACAGCTAATCAAGAGTATATAGGACAGTGGGAATATGGCATACAGGTATTAATTCCTTTTCTAACCTCTTTACTTTGATATCTGCTCATTACTGTAGTAAAACTAGATAGAGAACTTTGTGCAGTATCAAAGAAGCTTTGTATGATTTGCCAGTTGAGATAGTGGGAATGTACTGTTTTTTCATAAGTTGATTCTCATGTTGTTAGCTATATTCCAATATAAACCTTTTTCATAATAAAACATTAAACGTTTACGGCTATACTTGGCTTGAGATGTGACTTCAGTAGTGAGACTAAGTGGCATTTTACTTCTGTGCCATCTATAAAATATTAAACCACACTGTTCCCTCTAGTAAAGATGTATGAGGCAAGGAGATCTCTGGCATTTTCTGTTCCTTGCCTCTATTATTCTGTTGGAAAGGAAATGAGAGCTACATCCACAATCTTTTCACCCTACATAAAATTGTCAAGGAGCCCGGCTTCTGGAACACCATGGGTCTCCATCTGGCACGGTGTTCCTTGTGTGGCTGTTCAGCATTACAGTCACAAGGATTCAGACAGGAAGGACTTCTTTAGGCCAGTCCTGTTGGTAGAGCCTGCTTATGTACGTGTTGGTTCAGTGTATCACCTGGATGCTGCTCCCATGCATCTCGGTAGAATAGTTGTACGTACGGTTTGAGCTGCTGCCACCATCCGCTGGTGCTCTTATTTGAGAGATTTATCAGCAGTGACTCTTAGAGATACCTGGGCACGTCCTCTCCTTTTTTTAAATCTGGACCTGTAGCAATAGTAACTCTTTTAGTGACTTCTCTTTTTCTTTTTTTAAAAAAACCTTTTTTCAGCATGGATTTGGCACCCACATATGGTTTCTGAGGAGGATGCCTTTGTCTCAGTATCCTTTAAGGAATAAATACATAGGAGATTTTGTAAATGGGGATCGTCATGGACATGGGAGGTTCGTATACGCCAGTGGAGCCGTGTATGATGGAGAATGGGTTTGCAATAAGAAGCATGGCAGGGTGAGTACTGACAAATAGTGAGAGAGTATTAAAGACAACATGAGAAGAGGCTTTGTTCTGCTCCGTATGGTACATCTCTAGATTTCTGTACTGAAAACTACATTCAGTTTGCACTGTGGATGGAATCCCAACATAATGTACAGATTCCACTGAAAGCCGTAGGACTCCTTCCAAGGACCTTGCTGGGCAACAGATTTGACTCGGGGGTTGGGGGTGTGTGTATGGAAATATATTTTACAATGGCGTTTCAGGGCAGTAGGTGCGTCTTGATTTTTTTTTTTTTTCCCAACGGTTGGTCAGTACTTTCGCTGTATATTGTCATACGTGCTAGTGGATTTCAATCTGCCCTCACACAGAGGGTGTGCTCACATTAACACACTGTGCCCCCAGAGTATTTTTAACTATTAGGAAAGACTATGGACAGTCCTATATGAGGGAAGGATGTTTATTTCTCAAATTATGTTTCAAAATAAAAAAAGATACTTAGAAATTCTTCATCCCAGCAAGATAATTTAATTAACAAGTGACAAAAGAAAGTGTAAAAAAGAAAAATTCTTTGTTTTGTGTTATCTCATATATTGCATTTTAACAGAGATTCTTATAAGGAAAATTAATTGAGAGCATTAGCGTTGTTTTTACTGATCTTTCATTAAATGGGAAAATTTATATTGAAATTAATCAAATGAATCTGTCTGTAGGGCAAGTTTATCTTCAAGAACGGGCATGTTTATGAAGGAGAGTTTATAGATGATCATATAGCAGAATATCCTGCTTTTCAAGTGGATGCACTGAATGTGCAAGATCTGAATGCCATTGGCACACAAAGTCCTTTTGGCACTGGTAAGCAGCTTAAGAAAGCAACAAGTTCTACTTCACATTTGTTAGTTGTTACTTCGTTAGTTGTTACTTTTTTTTAAATAATGTCAAGCTGTTCATACTTATTCAAGAGCCAGACATATTTTTTCAAAGAACTTTGAAACTATCAGCATTTGCTATATCAGCATTTTCTTTTGCTTAGTAGTTAATTTGCCTAAATGGCTCTTTAATGGTTATGTTGTTGATTATTAAATATCTGCTTATCACTGTAAAAGAGTCTGTTATTCTCCTTTTGAAATCAGTGAAATGAGAAGGAATAGTATGTTTTCTTTTGCTTGTATATTTTTGAAATTTTGAAAATTTCATTTTATTTTATTTTTATTTTACTTGCTTGTTAGAAACCATCAGAACAGTTGATGGCTCAACAAATACTTCTCTTCTGGGACCAAATATTGAATTAGATATATCTTCACTGCTTGACTTCTTCCCAAAGGAAGAGAGACAAGAAGAAGTGAAACAAGTAAGAGCCTATTGTCTGGTATTTTCTTTTTTTTTTCCACTGATATGTTTCACATAATTTTAATTTATTTCTGGTTTATGTGCATAAAGTAAGTCTTTGCATTCAAGAATTATCCAAAATCTGAAAGCAATGAAAACATACAAGCAAAAAGAATGAAGAGACAGTATTGTGTATTCCTGAGCATCCACTAGAAGGGAATAAAAAATATATTTTTCTATCTGGAAGGGCACTCATCATCTACTTTTAGTTACTGTGAGGTCTGGAGAGGGTCTCCACTGATGCATTCCATATGCTGAGTCCAGTGTTCCTGAGCGAAAGATTTAATTTCAAACCTTTTAGGTGACTTTGTGTTTTATTAGTACAGGGGACAGTGATTCCTGTTGGATGCTTCTTGTTCAAAAACTACTCAAAATTTTCCATTTATCTACATAAATACTGCTGCTGAGCTGTATCATGCGAGTTGCTTCTCACTCTTCTGTTGGTGTCTTTTACCTACCTTGTGCAGCAATTTATATATTTTTTACTGTGACTGGCAAAATGTTTATTGTTAATGGGGCTGATGTGTAGAGAGAGATATAAAGGTTTATTGGCAGACAAACTTATAAGTCATCAAACGGTATTTATTATAACTACATTTGAGTAATGTTTTCATGAAAACTTAACGAGGAGTGTGCCCTTGGAAGCTGTGAGATAAAAAAATGTTTGCCCCATTATGGGATGGGTACATGCTGATCCCTACTTGCCGTGAGAACTTACGCTGCTTTGTTTAGATAGAATTCGCTGTGTTGAGACATATGACGGAACTGAGAAGAATTTACAGCTTCTACAGCAGCTTAGGCTGTGATCATTCCCTTGACAACGCCTTCCTGATGACTAAGCTCCAGTTTTGGAGATTTCTGAAGGACTGCCAGTTTCATCATTGCAACTTAACTCTTGCTGAAATGGATCGGCTATTGAGCGGTTTGTATTTCTATTGAGGAGGGACTAGAATTTAGGAATTTTAATAGTAAGCTGCGGGGGGTTGGAGTGGCAAGTTCTACTGATAGCTCAACCCTGGTAGTTCAGTGGCCCTGAGCGTGGCCCTGTGCGCCCCTGCGTTCTTGCTGGATGTATTAACACTTACCCAGGCACTTTGGGACCTTAGGTGAGAAAATGCAAAATAAAAATACACTTCAAAAATTATTCTGAAGATTCATCAGTTCAAAAATTGTATTATCCTCTGGACTTGCCATTATTTTTACTTAAAATGTTTAAAGAATCTGAGAAAGAGAAGTAGAGGAAAAATAATCTTTGTATTTTTTTCAGTGTTCTTGAAGTTTCTTTTATTTTTATTTTATTTTTTTCTGTAGAGCCAATAAATGAGTCAGTTCCACTTAGAGATGCTGTGGGCCTTTATCACAAAGATGTACTTCAGTGTCCCTTGTATATGAAGGGATTAATTCCAACTCCACTTCCCCCTTGATTCCCATATGCTGTGGGGATGCATTTCCAGAAAGAGAACTTAAAATTCAGTTTTAGGTGGGCCATGCTGCCTTGCCCTGCTCATTTGGAAGCGGTGCTGTGTCTGGTCTGATTCTTCCAGGAGTGTTGTAACACCATGGTAGGTAGAGAGTGAGCGGATGAGAGTGTGTTATGTGCCCGTGTCAGTATAGGCATTTTAATGTCAGTGATAGCAATAGAGATTATTTTTTCAATTTTTTTTTTAGGTGATAAAATACCACTAGAAGAGATACATTCTCCATATGAGACCTTACTGTTCAGAACATTCTTATCTTGCCTTATTCATCTGGCATTTCATATCTATCATGAGAAGCACAAGTAAGTTTCATCTTTTAGTGAAATTAATTTCAGTGTAATCAGTTAGTTTCTGCCAGGGAACCCTCTCTTTTTATTCTCCTTTGCCCGAGGCATCAGCTTGCCCTTGCCCTCTTGTGCGTTCATTCCCTTTCTGTTGTCTGTGCTGATACTATGCAAAGTAGAGTCCCAGTGATAACTTCAAGAGTTTTGTTCTGCACCTGTATTTGGTACGAGTGGTTTTTTTGCAGAAACGGTGCTGTCAGTATATTAGTGCTTTTGGAGACTGATGTATGTGTTTCTAATACAGAACTATAATTTTTTTTTATTACTCCGTATAAATTGTAGGAGATAATTATTAAGAGAAAAGTAGAAAAGTAGACTCTGGAATTTCAGTTGGACTCTTGATCCTACTACCTGGGGGTGTTTTTGAAAATTCTGCTTCATGTCTTTTACATGAATTGTATAATATCTTTCATACTGAGCTTACATGAATGTGAATCTTCTCTCCTTGATTCCCTCTAAGAGGGCAGTAATGCAAGCTGGTCTCAGGAAGGACTCTTTGCAAGAGAGTCCTAAATTTCACTGAAGAGTTCGTCTGAGAAAAATCTGTTGTAAAATTTTTACAGGGTGAATGTACTTATAAAGTGTACTTGTAAAAATAACTCTTATTGTACTCCTTGTGCAAAAGAAAAGAGTATGTATTTTTGTTTCAACTGTAGAGAAGAAGGTCCTTATCTACATAAATGTTTCTTAGAAATGATGTCCAGGAATGTTATTCCCACTGCTTGTCATATACAGGGTAAGTAACGATGTTTCTTCTGTGCAGTTCAGAATTAATCAATTAGTAGTAAATACATCAGAGCTTTAGAGTAATTGTTATTTTTTCCCAATTAATTTTTACAGGTATTTTATTTTCTGAACATGCTGTCTGTGCCATGAGCTACGTTGACAAATGCTGGGAAATATACAGAGCTTTTTGTAGACCAAGTACCAAGCCTCCATTTGAACCCACAATGAAAATGAGGCATTTCCTTTGGATGTTGAAAGTAATTATCTACACTGTTTTTTTTATTTTTGATCTGGCTAAATGCACATTTGTTCAGTTTATATGGTCATTTTAAAATTCTCCCTGTAGCTCCTGTGCAAGCATAAAGGTATGGGTAATGTTATTTGTATGAACTGTCCAACAGATGCTAAAGGGACAATTGCTATGGTGAGCAGCGGTCCTTTTCAGGACCGCATTCTGATTCCTTATTTGAAATCAGTCTTAGACAAGTACTTCTTTTTTTTTAAAGTGAATATAAATAACTTTGCTAGTGATTTTTTTTTTCTTCCCATAAAATTCATGCACTAAAATGTCATATTGGTAGAACTCAAGATTGGCAGCTCTTGAATTAACACATTAAAGCATTTTAATAATTTATTAATTTAAAGTATTTGCTGCATCATGGACATGAGATTTTTTTCTAAAACTCAACAATTCAGGGACTGATCCAGATTATAGTGAAGTCAGGGAATGACTCCCATTAGTATGACTGTGTTTTGGGGCAGGCTTTCACTGATTAAATCCGAGCCTATGTATGCTGCTGGAAATGTGATGCCTCTTTGGCAGGCCTCTTTGGAATAAATGCCTTTTGATTCAGTCATCTTTTTTGTCTGAAAAAAATAATAAAAAAAATCAGATGACAAAATTGTAATATTTGATGTTTTTATTTCTTAGCTTTCACAAGCTCTTGCTTAGCACTGTTCTTGGCATCTAGGAAAAATTCCCATTGATTTCAGTAAGGCCAGAATTTTTACTCTGTCATTAATTATGTGCTGGAGGTGTCACTTGAAACCACTAGAGATTTTCACACAGGCCTTAAAGCGAATTAGATTAGGTCCATGTGGGAATGCTTAAGTGTTGTTAACACGTAATGTTTAATCTTACACAGGATTTCAAGCTTCTAAGCAAGCAATTAACTGCTGCAAGACTTGTGGAAATACTTGTCAAAGACCATCCCTTTCTATGTGATGGCAATAACAGCAATCTGGAGCAGGAGGTATGGAAAAAACCCGCATAATAGTTCATTGCTACAGGAGCAACTAAAATTAATTTTAGAAAATGCTGCAAATACTGACCTATCTGCCAGAACAGGAAAAGAATGTAACTTACTATGAAAAAAAATAGAGTACAAGCTTTAAGGCTCTTTTTTTATCTTCCTTTGCTTTGCCTAGTTTCTCTCTCATACTTCCATGCTTTGCCTGTTCTCTTGCCCATCTCCGTACACCCTCAGCACCCCTGTGCACTGACCGTACAGATACGCCTCCAGAGGACTGTGACAAGCAGTGACATTCCATCTCTTGAGACTGCTGCTGGTAATAGTTTTTGTGGGGCACTGGCCCCATATGCAGCCCACGCATGCAGTGGCTATGCAGGGAGGAGTCTCAGCACTCCCGGCTACCGAGGCATGTGTAGATGTTAAGACGGGTCAGCAGTTAAGGCGTGAGCCCACTGATCCTGGAAATCTGATGATCTGAGAAACCTCAGGAGTGGTATGTGAAGTGCTTCATCTTCAACATATAGGGTAAAGTAGGGAGTGTAGAAGACTCTTGCACTGCCTGACAGCTGACCTGCTGTAGAGGATCTTCACCCTTAAAGAATTAGCTTTTATCCAGTGACTATCTACTGTAAATGATATGATTGAATTAATTTTTTTAATCAGTATCTGATAAACTGAACGCAAAGTATTACTAGAGGATTCATTGTACACCCTTTGTTAGGGTTTCTTGGGGTGTTGCGTACAATTGAACTATTTTAGATAATAACTGTTATTCATCACAGAGAAAAATTTCTCATAATTCCAGATAAAATTCCAGCAAAAATCCGTGCAGTGTTTTATTTTAATTTGACTTGTGTAAGGCATAACGCAGTGTATCACCTGCTGATTTTTTGAACTTTAGCCATTTACAGGTTTTCTTCAGAAGAAGGGATGTTTGAGAAGATGCAATGATGCCAATGCGGTGATGCCAAAGAGGCTCAATAAGTAGTTTAGAATTCTTTACGTGCTCAGACATGTGCCCATAATGAAGAGATTTTACAAAAATGAATTAATTGATGACTATGTTTGTTTTACTCTAGTTGGTTTTTCTTGAATTTGTTGAAGCTCTTCTGGATTGTGCACTGGTGTATGTTACCAGTGATGTGGTTAAGCAGCAAGTAGATCGTTATAGTCAGAAAGGAAGTAGCTTTAGAATCGAAAATCTCTCCGAGGGAACCACCGCTATGGCTCACTACCCAGAATATTCTCTGTCCCAGGTAAAGTTGTTGTAGACCTCATAAACACCATTATTACATGTCCACTTCCAGAGCAAAGCCAGAGGGACACAGAAACTGAATTCCTCTTTTCGCATAAGCAGTCATTTGATCGGAACATTTTCCTGTTTTTTGTTCATTGTTACTTTAGACTGTAACATCACTGTAGACAGTTTTAATACACTTGCAAATTTTCCTAAGTAATTATAAATACACATAATGTCCTTGGAAGCCTTCTGACGTTCCAATGGGAACTGACAAATGCCACTGAATCCCACCTTCTCCCATTCTCCGGCTACCTGGTCCATCCTGTAGGACCCATTCCTTTGTGTCATTACTAGCATTTATTTAGTTCCACGGTGAACTGACCCAGTTAAGCTAGCAGTGTTTTCTGGGGCTAATCTAAAAATCATCATCTGAAGTGCATTGAACGAACAATTTTTTCTCATGGTTATTTTTTTATTAGTCCGTTTACAGCAGAAGTGTAATTAGTACAGACATAAATGATGAAATTTCTGAGGCAGCTGAGCCCTACACTTGCCAATGGTTGTCTTCAAGCAAAAGTGTCCTATCAGAAGACAGAACAAAGACGCATGAGGTACGTAAAAGCTCTCATTGAAAGGTGGAGTAGGGGTTTTGCCATTCATGTGGGATAGAGAAGCCAAGGTATTTTGAGGTTTTGAAAGGGACTAGAATTTCACCTGTTATTGGCTACAAGGTGCTTCTGTGCCCGGATGTGTATATGAGCCTAAAAAATGATGCATTTCCAATGCTAACAAAGCACTTGCTCCTATGCATACTTTCCACTATTTTTGTTCAGGCTGTTAGGTGGTATTCTATGTAATAATAACTAAAGCAGAAGGCAGTGATGAACAAAACTACAGATATGTGTTTATTGGCAAGGTAAGGAGTGAGTGGATGAAAACTGGGCAAAGAGACTTGGTAGCACTGGAGAAGGTAACCCTAATATTAAAATTCTAATATGTAGAAGGGTGCCTCATACTCTGAGTACACTTAGCCTGCTGAAAATGAGGCCTTTTCTAACTCAGCACACTTGTGACTTGTCTGCTTAATTTCTAGAATAACCTTTTACTGATGTTATGTTTTGGTTATGTTTTATGTTTTGTTTTGTGTGGTGCGCGCGGTGTGTCTGCACGTGGTTTGTGGTTGGTGTTGAGGTTTGTGCTGTGGTTTGTGAATGGTAGGCATAGGCGAATGTTTTGTTTATGTTTTGTTTATGGTTATGTTTATGTTTTGGTTATGTTTTATGGTTTTATGTTTTGTTTGTTTTGTTTATGTTTGTGTTTACGTTTTGTGGTTTGTTCGTGTTTTTAATGTTTAATGTTTTTATGTTTTGTTTGTTTTTTCTTTATGTTTTATGTTTATATTTTGTTTATATTTTGTTTATGTTTTGTTTTCTTTATGTTTTGTGTATGTTTTATGTATGGCTTGTTTTGTGTATGTTTTATGCTTATGGTTTGTTTTCTGTATATTTTCGGTATGGTATGTTTTCGGTATGGTATGCTTACACTTTGTCTTGTTTATGCTTTGTTTATGTTAGTGTTAGTGTTGTGTTTACATTTTATGTTTTGTTTTGCTTATGTTTGCATCTTGTTTATGTTTTATGTTTTGTTTATGTTTTATGTTATTTTGCTTCCCGGTAGAGTGCAGACAGGAGATTAAAAGCCAGCTGGAATATATATTTTCACACAGGAGGAATTCCTAGAAACATATTCCGAAATTAGAGGCCGGTTCTTCTTCCAGCAAACTTTTAAACTTCACTGTCTGTACAGTTTCATACCCAGTAAGGTTGTATTCTTTCAAACATGGGTTTGAACTGTTTCACCTGAGTTATTAAGGGACTTACTGTCACTTACCCCAAAAGAATGGTATCATCAGGCTGCAGAAAACGCTTGGGAAGGAAGTAGAAAACTTTTCAAAGCTTCTGTCTCAGATATACTATTGAATGCTACTCTCCTTTTCACTGGGTATAATTCCTGGAGTATATTCCTAAACTCAGGAAGAGAAATTCATTATTGTTTCCTCAGGCATAGATGACTTACAGTGTCAAGCAGAGGAACACATAAGAACAGAGGGACATGTGCAAGAACAGGAACTTTCATTTCTCTGTACTTCCTCTGAAATAGAATAATCCTACTTCCCTGGCTGGTGTCAGAGGGAAAGTGCACTAATTTTGAAAGTGTGAAACACTATTATAAATTAAATATTTTGAAATAGGTGTAATTGCAGAATGCCCTTGTTTGGCAGCTTCTTGTCTTTCAGCGTAGTAGCTGGTACTATTCCAGAATGCTTTGTAGATAGAAATTTGCATGACTCAAATGGACAATGTGATTTCAGTTTTTAATTTGAACACAAGCCCAGGCATTTTATAACTGAATTCAAAACTTCTTCCCAGTCCCTGAGATCCTGTGAAGACCGAAGGCTGTCTTTTCAAGAATTTCCTATGGGTGAGTACTGCAGTTCATTCTATAGCAGCTATAAGCAGTGGTGCTAGAGGAGACTCACTCTTGCTACAGCTTTAAAGATAATTAAAAAGGCAGATGCTCACTGGAATGGTTGTACATGTACAGAGGGAAGCATCATTCCGTTTTGCAATTATGGCAAGGTTTAGCTCTTTACGTTAATGTTCAGTTTCACACACCTGGAATATTTGGTGAGCTGGCCAAATTTGAATCTCTGAACTTACGCTGTGAGGATTTCAGAATTGCTCCTCCCTGTTGAGATCATCTGTTTGAATATAATCGGTGTTTTTTGTTGATTTGTAGATCTAGGACTTAATTACATGAACACTCACAGGTTGTTCTTCCTTGTTATTAGCTCTTCCTGCCTCACACGTTGATTCGCTGTGTTTGTCTAGTCTAAGCTGACCCTCCATCACTCTGCTTTCATCTTCTAGACAGCATCTTTGGATTCTGTGCTTCTACTGTGGGCATGTGGGCACAGGAGAAACCTGAGCAGATGAGAGCAGGGGGGTCGTGATGGGTTATTAGGAGCAATGGCCATGTGCTGGCTTAGCTGGAGCTGAGCAAATGCGGTTGACTGCGAGGTGTGGTGTGGTAAGACTGTTCAAAGGAATTCTTAGGTTTTGCAGGGAAATTCCCCTCTGCAGTTTGCTTGCTACGACTTGCAACACTAAAATTCATGCTCTTCACTATGTCACTCCTCCAGGCAACTGAAGGGCTTTATTCCTGTGCTGACACGCTGCTTGGCTGCCTCAGTCTGCTTCCCACATTTTCCTGTTTCTGTTACTGGCACACTTACGTTCCTTCTAGCCCATTGCTAAATATCAGGAAAATGGGCAGGTGATGGTACTGTTAATATATAAAATAGCAACAGATTGCATTCACTGTCAGCTGGCTGCCCCTGTGAGCTCCTCCTCTCTCACGTCCATCAAAAAGTTACCTGTAATATTCAGAACCAATCCCACTAAACCACACTTGAACAGGTATCACATCATTAATGTTTATAAGGAATAACAATGCTAGAATCTCGCAGTAATAATTCGTGCTCACCTGAATACTATTGTATTAACCAGCGAGTGTGTTTGAAGGCTGGTTGTACATAGTGAAGATGTTAGTTTGAAGGAGGAGAGTCAGAAGATAACATGGTAGATGATAGCGCAAATTCATCAAACCCGGTCCAGCAGCAGAAGCAACTCAGCCATGTTAGGCAATTCTACCCTAAAGCTAACAAGCCTTGTTGAGCTATTGGAAGGGGTAGTAAAACATATGAACTGAGAACAAGCCTGGGTTTTAATATGCATAATTATTATTTTTACTTATTTTCTGGTAACTGTGCGGGTAGGTATACATTTGAACAATTTCAGGCTGAATTATTTTGGTCTCTATGGAGCTTTTTAAAGAAGTTTTCGGAGCAAAAACATGCATATATTTAATGAAAGTTGGATGCATATTATTTCTGAGCTTACATCACTGTCTGATCATACTAATATAGCTAATATAGATGTATTTGCTGGTCTTTTGCAATAACGCCTTTGGATATTTTCCCAGTATTCTTATATGACAGCTAAATATCCCCCCCAAATCCTCCCAGTCACAGCTGTACAGATGCTTTGTGTACCATTCCATGGTGTATATCATGAGGGAGAATATTTGTGCTCATAAATTGCATCAGCAAGCTCATTTCTAGTGACAGGCTGTAACACTTCCTTAAAAATAACTCAAAGGCTTTTTCCAAATAAATTCTTCCTGCTCTGTTGCACTCATTTTGAGATAGAAACAGGAGGTTGAACTGAGCAGTGTTTCTTTATTATAAACAATATCTTTTCATCTGTAATAAACTATTATTTCAGCCACAGGTCTACCTGATATGTCATATGACAATATTTTTTTTATATTGAAGACCAACACTGGTGTTTAATGCACAGAATTACAGATAAAGTCATTTTAATTTTCTTTCTTTGCAGTATCAGATACTGTCTTCTTACTCCATGCAGCACATGGAGATGTCAAAGATACTCAGTCATTGTTCAGCTGGGACACAGAAAAAGGACAGGGTTTCTGCCCAGCAAAGGAACTGGCAGGTAAAGCAGTCCTGTTTTTAAAAAAATGATTTGTAGCTCTTGATTTGTAACTCCTGAACTGAAATTTTAATCGTGCATGCAGATTTCAGCTTGTCACAAGAGGGCAGTAAATGAACATTAATTCTAGAGGAAATTTTTTTAAGAAAATGAAACTTAATAACTAATTTAAATGAGAAGTTTTAGTACTTTTTCCTTTGAAGTTTCTGCAGTTTTAAAATGCCACTTTCTATTTGTAGGGCATCTATAAATTTTAATTTCTATTATTTACTCTACGGAAAGATGAATCTGCAAGCCTGTTTTTCTCTTCTACCGTGCACACGCCCGCCCCCCCCCATCTCTTGGCCAAATGAAAGATACTACCACTATCCCTTGTTTTTTTTACTTAGGATAAGAATTATTATTAATTGTATAGTCAGGAGTGATCTGTCACCATGAGCTGGGACAGAATGTTTTGCCTTATGACAGGCCTGCATTCATGCAGAAGAGAAATCAGTAAGAGCATTTTCATATGCAGAGGTTAGGTGAGAATAGTGAGAATGTTACTTTTTGTACAGTTTCCCTTCCAGCTGATTGGCCCGTCTCATCTCTAATACTCTTTGTGCTTGTTAATGTTTCTACAAATAAAGAACCGCAGTCCAAGAACGTGAGGAGACAACGTGTTCTTTGTGCAGTCATCAGATCTCTCACTGCAATCTGACGACTGAGAAGTTACAGATCAGAAAACATCATTGTCTCTTAAACGACCAGCAGATGGGCCCTGGCAGACCAGCTGTGGGAAACATTGCACACAGTAATTTTTAGAAAGTCACACGTGCTTGCATGCAGTTAGGCTGTTTCACGTAGTTATGTTCTTTCCTCCATTCCCCCATGTACAGGAGTCATAGATGCTGAATTGTCATCGGATTACTATGAAATTAAGATGTTTATGACAGGACTAAAGGGGAAGGTTTATGTTCTTCTGGTGCCATGCCCAGAGACCAGTAGCTCTGAAGAACCACGACAAGGCCTTCCCCTTTCACCCACGGCAGTTACAAGTTTCTCACAGTTGGCCTATTCCATACCATGCAGAAGCACGTGTGCAGCACCCACAAACATGGGGAGGCTGGGAATATCATAACCAGTGCAGCCAGACTCTTCCATTGCAGCGTGTCAGATCTGAAGTACTGCAGCCCAAGAGGAGTTTGGGATAGAAATACCTTGTTAAATAAACAACTGTGTAATTTACATGTTACAGAAAAACTAGAAGACAAAAATGAACAAAATGAGGAACTTGGTCTGCAGCTGTGTCAGGTGCAAATCTTTTTTATGAGTAAGTTTTTTCCTGCCTACCAGCATGAACAAGTGCTGAAGGAAAAAATAAAAGAAAATCAAATTCGGGATGCTGAAATAGCTGAGCTGAGGAAACTAAAGGATGAGGAGCTGGCAAAGTGAGTATTTTATCTTGAAGAGATGGCTTTGTCTAATAACAAAATTTGTGTAGTCTGCCTTCATGAAAGTAGTATAGCATGCCATAAGTGACACAAATCATCCAGATATAATAAGCAATATCTGGAAGGTAATTAATGTGTGACTGCTTATAAAATAACAAGGTAAGAAAATAATTTCTCTTTATTTGTCATAAGCAATGAATACTGGAAGCCTTCAGGCTACAGAATTATCTTACAGCTCTCTGATGAGTGTATTTCCTGGCACTTGAGTCCTGCTCTCTATGAAGCAAGTTCAGTTGAAGATACTTTTGCATAGTCCAACTTAGACTTAAAGTGGTAACTAGAAAGACTTTCTGCTTCTCTAAAGTAAAATATTTCATTCTGCAAATACAAGTGTAGTTGCTTAGCCAGTATGAATCTTTGTATGTACTTCAGTATGGGAGACTTAATAAATTTAAGCTTTGTCTGCTTAGACTTGCTGCTGGAAGAGAAGCAGAAGAGGCAAAAAGACAAGAAGCTGCAGAAGAAAAAGCATCATCTGAGATCGAGAATGCAGGAGTTCAGGAGTCAGAGTCTGTTGCACAGTTAGTACCTCCTCCAAAGGACGAGGCACCCGTTGTACCACCCCCCGGTGTTACCAAGGTGGCTGCAGGAACAAAGAAAAAGAAAAAGTAAATATTCTAATAAGCTCTACTGAAGCTTCAAGTATGTAAGCACTTTTTGAAGAAAAAAACACCACTTCTAGTAGCATCTAAAACACAAGTGCTATAAAAGCTATTTGCATGAGATTTGCCCATTTCAGGCTGAAACAACTTCATGGCCAGCTCTTACACCAAGGCCCTTGCTGTATCAGCTACACCTGAGTATAACCCTTTACATAAATAAACAAGGCTATTCCAGAAGTGAGTATTGACTCTATTCGCTAAAAATGCCATCAGTGTCACAGTGATACAGCTATGAGATGGGATGTCAGTTCTGTATGTCCCTTGTAAATAGTTTCTGCTTAAAATAGGGTCAATATAATTGAAATACTGCATAAGCAACTATTGTTTCAATTGGGGATTACTTTTATGTAACTATTTGACAACAAAAAAAATAAAACAAGTTGAAGCAAGACTTTCTAAGAATAGGTGAAGCTAGAACACATGAAATTTAGTGTTAATCAGACATAGGTCAGAGGTCTTTTTTAACTAGCAATCTAGTTTCACATGGTGAAAAATTACTAAAAAGTCACAGTATGATGCAAATGAACACAGGGAAACAAAAAGATGCCCTTAAAAGTGTAACAATTATTAGTTTTATTTTCCAGTAAAATATTCACATAACAATATCAGAATGGAATGGTACAGATGAATTCAGACTGGTTTTAATTAGTTTGCTGATAAACATTTTTAAAATCTAAAAATTTTATGATCAGTTTACAGATTTTAGTAGAAATTTGATTCTTACAAAGCAAGTATTGCTTTACTATTGTCATTATTCCAGTCAATAATATGACTAATAACTTCTCACGTTGAACAAGTGTCTGGTGTTGACATCTTCAATAAATCAGCCCTTTGCAGATCAATCCAAGAAAAAAATATTATTAAACTGTGTTGCACAAAGTTTCTTCACTTCTTCTGTAAAAAAAAAAAAAAAAAAAAAAAAAAAAAAAAAAAAAAAAAAAATCAATACAATATTTTACAAGAGCCTGTGTAAGAAAAACTCTTGGGATCATCAAGGAGAATACAGTTAAATTCAAATAGGAAAAAAAACCCCAAAACCTAGAGTTCAGGGTAGAAAATACACCTATCAATTCCATTGTTTTCAGTAAGAGAAAGCTGAGTCAAGTCTGAAGTTTCAGACTGTCTGAAAACTGAGTTGTACTTTAAGTGGCTGAAGTGTAAATGGTGACTTCAGTTTGCTGCTAGGCCATTCACCTTGTCAAACCTTTACACTGCAACAGCAGAAGAGCTAGTTTCCACACAAGAAAGTACATTTTTACCCCTGCTTCAGGCAGGGGGAAGTACTGGAGGCATTACTGTAGCCTGTTAAAATCAGTCACCAGAAATTTTGTGTTGCGCTACTTAGCAGGCAGTGTTTCAGGGGTAGCAGTACTTCCTAAGTTTATCAGGCACAGAAATACTCATTTACTATTTCTATACAGCAGGTTTGATCCTGAAAGACAATTAGCAGTCATTAAACAAGTCACCTCACCAGATCCTCTTTCCAAAATTTAGGTTACTAGGCTTTCTTAGAAAGATATTAGTAAACTCATCCCATCCTCTAAGTGAGAGCATTGGCTTCTGTTAAAACACTGAACCCCTCACCATTACTGCAAGTAAAGTAATACCCAAACTGTCATTTTTCTTGAAAATCAGTCTATTTAAAAGCTTTTGCATCTTAATATTCATTTGCACTTTTAGTCAGAATAAATTAGTCTTAGAATGGCATTAGTAATTCCACAGTAACGGAATGAGGATTGCTAGCAGGAGAAAGACATTATGGACAAATAACCCACCCATGGATCACTGACCAAAAAAAAACAAACCAAAAAAACCCAACCCAACCCAAACCAACCTAAGTTAGATGTAAATATACTCACCTCTCACCTGTAATACACTTCATTAATTACTCCTAAACAAAACTCACAGAGCACTCCTCTATTATTTCAAGGAGGAAGAATGATTAATAATTAAGAATCTCTGCTAAATATTTATGTTGTTCTTTCATAGCAGCTAGAAGACAGACTAAAACCTTATACAAACTTACCTGGTCTGTTATAGATCAATCTCTCTCTAAATTTCTCATGAGATGGATTTTATTACTTCTCCAGGGACATATATTTTAGTAGTAACTGTATTTAAAGGATAATAAAAGACAATCCTTACCGTTAACTTCAATCAGATTTGCATTTTTTTGATTCAAAATAACATACAGTTCTCGCTGGTCGGACTTTTTCCCAACTACCCAATAATCACTCATTGCCTTCACAATAATTTCCTCATCTTCATCAACTCTGAAAGAAGTTTCAGAAAGCATGTGTTAAGAACAGTATCTCAAGACGATGGCAGCAAGTTGGTCTTTAACAAATGTAAGCTCTCCTAATGGTTATGAATAATCCAAAAGTGAACCAACGGCCTGATGTCAAGACGACCTGTAGTTGTGCCACACCAAATAGATACAGAGTACTGAACTTGGACGTAATTCAGCATAGCAGAATGAAGACTTCATAATCTATTTGGAAGAATTATATCACCAGATGAGTAAATCATTAATTTGTCCATCAGCCAAACACTCCAGTGCTCTGAAGAAAACCACCTATCCTCCGCAGAGTCAAGGAGGCATTTCACCGCATTATCTTTTGCTACACGACAACCAAATAACAGAAACTGCAGAGGGTATGAAGATACTAAACTCTCACCTGTCTACTTGTTAAACCTAGAACTAAACCATGCTGAACAACTTGGTCTCTTGTATAAGGCTGTCACTAACACAGTATTTTTATAATATGATGAAAAAAATTTTTTTGATTTATAGAGAAGTTAAAACCTTATCTTATACAGAGCAAGACAAAGCACTGGTCGCTGGTTAGTTACAGACACCACCACAATCATGCAGCATTTACCTGTTCTTTAAGAATTTCTGTAGTGATAGAGGGTCTCCCCCATCTTGAAATAGATAGCAGGATACCATTTACAAGCAGCCAATTACCTTCTCAATCAGCAGTACTGCAGTAGCTGCAAGGTTACTATTTCGAGTATTGTCCAATCCCAGAAAGCAGCCAGGTGTTTCAGAGGAGGGTATTATAATCCCATCATAGGTAGAAGCAGGTTTCCCTGTCCCCTGTATTACTTATTCTGAGGTAAGACAATGACTTAAGTGCAAAAGCACTAGGCTTCAGGTCCTTTCTAAGTTCATTATGGCAACTCTGAAGGTTCAAATAGATAAAATATTTTCATGGCTATCAAAATCCTAGCCCAGTATTTTTTAAAAGGACAAGAAAAGTTTTGGTTACATAGGACAGACTCTTCTTGTAAGCAACACAAAATACTAAATATGACCTGCATATACAGTTTGTCTTACAGGCTGTGAACAGCCTTCAGCAAACAAAAAAAGACATGGAAGACTTTGGTCATTTGAAAAAAAAGTTATTGACAGATGGAGTTACAGACTATTTAATAGTTAAGCATTACCTGGAGAAGTCACTGTTGATGTCACCGAGAATCTTCATGAGGTCAGGGTGGACAGATGCAAGTGATACACTGGGTGTCTTCCTCATGTGAATTGTACTCTTCTCTGCCAAGTTCATGTGATTGAAATAGATAAACTTAAACTGAGGCTCTTTCTCAGCCCTAGAAAGATTCAAAGGAAAAAAAAAAAAGTGACTTGCAAACCTCAGACATCCTGAAGTTACCTTCACATGGAAGAGACCAAGTATCCTAAAGACTTGTGTCATGATCAGACTTCATTTTAATAATAAAAATAAATAAAAAAAAAAAGCCTCCAAACCAACCAGTTTTTCCCCCTTTTTTATTTACTAGGAGCCTAAGCAACAGAAAGAGAGGGGAATCTAAGGGTCTTGTCCCACATCTCAGCAGTAGTTTGTTCATATCTTTCTAATGAGCCATTTTGTCTCTGCCCCCATTTTGTTTTCTTGCTGCCTTCCCCTGGATTGCCTCCAGTCAGTCCAGTCCTGGTTTGAATAGATGGTAAGTCTTTAATGTGATCAGTGAGGAATCTTCCAGTCACATCTTTGTTATATTCTAGACAAAGAACTCTTCCTTGACCTAGGCAATAAGATTTTCCCCCATCATTTTTGTGGGCCAAATATGAGAATACTTCCAAACTTCTGCCTTGCTCCTCCTCTACTTTCTCTTTTAATAAGGTAAATAAAATCTTTCACTTACAGCTGTAATGTTGGTGGAAGCCACAGAAAATTCAGATTGGCAAAAACTGGCTATAGCATTTGGTACTTCAGACTATGTATTATTTAGAATCAGGGAGATACTGTGATGACACCGCTCACCTTAGCAAACAACTAGATACCCTTGCTCTCTGTCACCCAAATGCATTAGTGTCAAGAAACTGTATCATGTTTTCAGGACACCATGGCATTAAACTTTAAAAGAGTTAAAGCAGCTAAAGCCAGTCTTACTAAGGCCCGGGTGACATAAAAAGCAAGTTTAATGATTTAGTAGATCAACGCGATTTCAAGTGCATCCTACTCTACACTCTGCAATTTTGCCTATTTGGGGTGCTACAACTAAAGTCAGTACAAGCTAACGTTAGTATTTTTAGCTTAATTCCTCTTTTGTTGTCATATGTAACTGTTGTTCTTGCTCCCCCAATTAACAAGTCCATTAAAAAAAAAAAAGTTTTTTTAATGGAGATTCTACTACAGTTCTAAGTGAAGTAAATTTTTCAAAATGTTAATGTCCTTTTCCATTTGACATTATATTTAGCAGGACTAAGGTAACAACTAAAAAACCCTAAGTGTTTTCCTCACCCATCATACACAGCAGCACTTCAGGAAGCAGTAATTTTGGATAAAAGTACTCGACTGTAAAGTTTGCATTATAACTATCACCTAATCTACTCAGAGAAGTCTCTGTTTCAAACTACTTGACAAAAGTTGTTCTAGTATGTAGGACTTCACTTTCTTTGTAACACAGACACACACAAAAAAGAAACCAACTTCAGCATCCCAAATAAAACCTGGGATATACGTCAGCCTGGCAGAGACTATGGCAGCACATGAATGTTATGCAGCGCAGATTTGGACAGTTGGGAGAAGAGGAAGGAGGAAGAGGGGACAACAGTTGAACCTGCAGGAAGAAGGAAAAAAAAAAAAGCCAGACCCACCCACTCCACCTCCCAGAACAGGTAGGGAATTATGAAATAAAGCAAGACCAGGCAGATGAGAAAACTGGAGACTCTTCCCATTTCCCTCCCAGGGTTCAGAGCTAGGAAGTGATAAGAGAAAGGAGATCACAAGAACCTGGGCCCAAGGGAGTATCTCAACATTAACAAGCAAAGACTAGAACTTCAGTCCTGTTGAAGCCACACTCTTTGCCCAAGCAAGCTACCCTGAAGTAGACCACACTGGACCTTTCTAGGGCTCCTCCCAACAGGAGCTGGGTTCATCAAAGCCCACTTATCTAACTGTAGGCTACATCTTGTTTCAAAAGAAGTACCACTGTGAGCAGCCCATACACCCTGACATGCAAGAAGTACAGTACTTCTACAAATGAAAAGCAAACAAGAAAATGAAGCTTCTGAAAGGTCAAACTAGATTTCCATTTCCTCGTCTCAGTCAAGGACTCACCCGAGAAGGCTTATGCCCAGGTTGTCCAACAGACATGTAGCGTGAATTTGTAACAGAGCTAAGAGTTGCATACACTCTGTCTGTGCTGTGAGTGCTTGAGTGCTTGTGTCTAATGCAATATTCAAACAGAGCTGTCAGGCTCTACTTTAAGTGAAAAGTAAAGTTTTCAGTTATTTTTTCACATTATACAAGACAGCAGTCTTGGAAAGCAGAAGTCAAAAGGAAACCAGCAAAAGAATGGAGGTGAGCACAAAGCTAATGTGCATTTGAGTCTTCAAAACATCTAGTTGCCCAAAGGCTATTTGTGAACATTATGAGATTCTGTTTTTCCTTAAGAAAAGTTGAAAGCATAAAAAAGAAGTTGAGATTTTGTAGTGTACTGTACTTCAGCACAGGGGGGGAAAAAAAAACAACAAAAACAAACAGAAAACTACCACTTCAGCTACTGCATTTTTGCCAGCATGTAACTATTTGCGCAAATGCAGTAATCTGTAGAACTGATAATTTCCAAGGATCAGCTAGTTTCAGCTCACATATGAAAGAAGCAAGTTCCACCTGCTGTATCTGAGTACACAATCAACATTCATTTATAAATTAACAATATCTATGTTGTTACTTCGGGGAGACCTGAATATGCAACAACAGGCACTTTATAAATGCATAAGGTAGAGAAAGGTAGATTAACATCATTTAAGGTGCACAGTTAACTCAATACTTCCAACGTTTGGGCTCATGTTACTGTTATTTAAGCAGTTCATTAAAACTAATTTTTAACCACGTGATAAAGGACTGCAATAGGAAAAGTAGTGCAGTACAAACCCCGATATTCTCTTGTTGATGTTGTATTGTTCACATATGTCTGATGCTAACACGGTGAGTTGAGGCCCAACGATGCTGTCCAGTTTACGGCAAAACTCCAGTGTCGGTGGAATTGAAGCTACATCGCAGTTAAAGAATAGAGAGGCAGATGAGATTCTCCTCCAAAAGTAGAAGCTAAATATTTTGTAGCTGCTTTCTTTAACCATCAGTGAGAGTCCTGGGACAAATTTCTCCCTTAATTATAGCCACACAGTTTGCAAATCATCCCGAAGGTTAATTGAAGCAATATTTAGTCATTTTAGCATGTATATACCACTGGAGCAGAATAAAAAGGCTGATAAAAGCATTCATGAAGAACAGGCTCAAATAAACCTGAGTATTTTCAAGAGTAAAACAAGTTGTAATTAATAGCATTTTGTATTAGCTGTGTCTTCCCAAAGAAGTGATACTAATAGGTACTTACCGTCAATCATAAAGCAGACGGCTGCACTCATAGCCTGGAACAAAAAAGTTAAAGCAAAAAAACATTTACAACAGGTTACCTCAACTACACAAATACATAACGATACTTCAGTGAAGTCACACACAGACAAACCAGATAAGTTCAAAAACCTTGTTTAAAGCACTTCAGTGGGAAAATCTTTTTGCAATCCTGCACAACACAGGATAGTTAAGATTATAAAAATCCTTAACTGGGCTGAAGTTAAGTTGTAGGGGAAAGATTAAATTTGCTAAAAATGCAAAATATATGTATGCACAAAATTTGCATTTCATTAAAAAAATTAAATTCTTAGTTCCATTGATTAATGCAATACAAAGCCAGGTATGAAACCACTTAAAGCAACTGAAGGCTGGTACTTTATTTTGATAAAACAACTGTTTGCTTTGAAGAGGGTCCAGGAGCGGGGAGAAGAGGATTTGGGTTTTAAAGCTGCTTGCTAGAAACTCCAGAGTTTTCCTTCTCTTTGCTCTTATTTGGTCCTATTGATTTATCTTTTTATGCAATTCATAAGCAATTCACAGCACTGTCTTCTTCATGGTATAGACATTCCTAATACTAAGGAATAATCACAGAGAAAAATGTAATACCTTATAAACAATTAAATGAAGCTCTTCGTAAGTGTCATCAGTGTTAACAAATATTTTGGGGAATCGGCATTTTGCTTCTGGATCATTAAGATTTAAAGGCCCAGTCAGAAACCTAGAAAACAATTCAATAGGTTGGATGTGATTAATTCTTATACTTCAGTTTTTCCTATTTAACAGATGTTCTTGAAACTAGCAATTACTTGCATGCATGAATATATTTGAATACAATGAGTTTTCAGCTGTCCAGATAGGCATAGAGCCTCTCCTCTTTGTATATTCTCTCTCTCAGTACTCGTGCATTTTCAAAGTATTATTTACAGATATGCTCCAAACAGTTACAGGAACAGGATCAGGATCAGAAAGCCCACATGAAAATAATACTAAGGAAATAAACTGCACAGATCATCAGGGGAACAACAACAAAATCCCTTCAACATTTGAGACATGACTTTCTTTGAAAACCCTTTTTGTGTTGCTGGAAAAGCATTCTTCTTTTGCTTTCCAGCTGGATCTTCAGATTAGCTTTTGGTAGAACAGTGGTGCACTACAAGCACCTGGAATTTGGGAGGAAAAGTAGGGGAGCATATGCCAGTGTCCCCATCCCAACAGAATACACTAAGTCAGGCAAGGCGAATTAGAATGATTAGAGGAAGATGTCAAGAACCATCACTTATTCCAAATAATGTTGCCCAGCTGCTAATTGCAGAATCCTCCCCCTCTGATACACTGAGGACATCACTAGACACATTGTTTTACGCCTCTGTCTGAAACATCTGACTAAAAGGAAGAGACTGGAGCAGTGCTGAAATTTTTCACGCAGTACATTAAGAATAGCAGGGAAGAAAAATAAACATTTAGTAACTTTAATGAAGCCTCTTCTCTCTTTCCCAGGGGCCAGGTTCTACACTGTACTGACAACTGTGCAACCTTGTGGAGGGACTGTGTGTGGAACAGGGACCCAGGACAAATTCACTCCTCTCAAACATCTTCCCCTTGAGGGAAGCAGCAATAGATGATGAGTTAATAAGAGCTACCTTCCATAGTGTTGCAGATTTCCTGGCATTTCAGCACGTATTGGAGAATCTCTTCCTGCTAACTGAAGCAAAAAAGAACAAGCACAGAAAGAAAACTGCTTAGAGGTATTTTCTATTATTTTTTGTGGACTGTCTATAAATTATATCCAAGGAAGCCAATTTCAAAAAATACCATTCATCAAGATATATACTGTTTGTGTAACACAAACAAGGAAGGCTAAAGTGTACAAGATACAGATAGAACTGGGCATTCTGATTTTGTGTTTATTAATTTAATAACTTAGCCTATGGAGCTTTTTCTGGATAAATAACTCCCTTTGGTCTTACGGCTCTCCTTGTGTATTTAGCCTTTAGCTAAAGTAACTCATTTGCAGTAGTGAGTACAGTCAGTCCTGTGAAATAGGGAAGTATCTTCACTACACAGGTGTGAAACTGATGCATTTGAGTTCTTCAAAGTGACGTGTGGGCAAGACAGCTGTGTTCATTGCATCTGCTGTGCTCAAATCCCCTATTAGTAACACAAAGAACAGACAGTGTTTGAGCGCTCACGAAGATCATGTGCTCAAGAGCAGAAGCACATGCTGTGTTTCAACTTATGAGGCTGTGCAACACTGCTTACATGGCTACCTGCAATTATTTATTGGATGCATCATCTAACCAGCTAGACACTTAGGCTCACAAAAAGCTCACTGAAATTACCAGGTATGTGTTTATATGATCTTCTTTTTTGTTATCAGTTATTCCACAGTACTCTCTCCTGTTTTTAGTTGGTTTACAGTGAGAATCAACTCAAACTGTTAGTGCTGCAAATGTAAACTACATTACCATAGTCATCTGTGGGAATGACTCCTTTTTGTTCTTAGCACTGAAGCTTATATTCTGAGGTGGAAAAATTCAAGTCAAACCTAAGGTTCCCTCTTCAGTTGTAAACACCACATAACAGCTATTTAAATAGCTACACGTATAGATTTTTGGAGCTCAGGGAACAATGGGCTTTCCCAGCTTCACCTCCATATGCTAGGCCACTGATGGCTGCAACAAACACACTAAGTAGAATGGCCCTTCTCTGAAAGGCTCACTAAAAATATCTGTAGATGCTTACTTGATTCAATTACGGGAGAAGAGAAGGTCCTGTCAATAACGTTTCATGATTTTTGAAATTCACTTCAAGCAGTGTGAAACCTCTCTTCAAACATTGAGCTGCTGGACAGAGGCTCTGAAGTCAACTACTAGCTATTTGTGCAGTGTAAAGAATTCCTAAGATGTATATCAGAAGTGGTGTATTTGATCCCTGCTTTACTAACCAGAAAAACAACAGACAATTTAGTAAGTCACATGTTTAAGTCTTACACAACTTCAAACAGTAACATCATACCCATCTTCGGTAGACCCAAATGCATATATATTTTAAATCATTTAATTTTTAAATACTTTCATAAAAATGCTGTTTTCTCACAATGACAGAAGTGTATGAGAAAGGCAGCTAGACACACAGCTTATTTCAATCCTATTGTCCACTAGCAATAAAGGATTCAGTTCTCTACACAACTCCGCCTTGAACGGTTTGTAGGCTTTTTTTTGAAGGTGAGAGTTAAGTCAATATATAATATTCACTGAAGTTTTTTCAGAAGGTCTCCGCTGTTGCTATAGGCAATCATCAGGTATTAGCTGTCACTAAAGTCCCTATCACCATCCCATACTCAAATTACCAGAATTCATACTCTAAATGGTAGGTACAAATATTACCAAGTGTAGTTAAGTGCTCCAAAAGCAATACATTTCACACTCCTAAACTGAAGTTTAAAGGAGGAGGGAAAAGAGATACTGATCTTTGATATTTTAGAGCTAAGTGTTACAAGACTGAAAAAACAAAACAAAAAGCCCATCATACCTCAGGCTCCATGTGCCTTGGGAACAGGGATGTTGTGAGATACTTGTACAGAATTCTCATGTCATCTTGTTCCAGTCCGCTCCTAGAGCATCAGGGAGAGTTAGAAATGCACATGATGTTTGTGCTACGGTTCTCAGATCACCCGTTTCCCCCTAACCGCAATCCAGGCGATAAAGCACACCTCCCTGCTGCACCACACCAAGCTGGGGTGGCAATCCTTCAGTGTCTCAGTACCTCCGGTCCCAGAATATTCATTTTTAATAGAAAGCTAGTTCATTTGCTAAATTCAAGACATATCTAAAATAGCTGTAAAATACAAGAGTCATATCTCCTGCTTTTAATCCATATTTGATGTCATAGTTATGTAGTGCAAGTACAGAGTAATGGGATTTTTTTTAAACAAGTCTTCCACAAAATAAACAAGGTTCCTCATCTGAGACACGGTGCAATTCTCTTATGATTCCTAAAAGCCTTTAAATAAGATAATGTCCAGCTACAAGTGAAACAGTATGCCATAAACAGTTATGCCATGTCAGTAAATACCCTAAAAAAGTCTAAAACAGCTGAGGAGTTGCTGTTGATTTTGCAAACTTAAATATTCTTCTTTGTTAAAAATGCAAATTTTGTCAATGTTTTCCACAGAGGGAGCTGGGAGATATTACAGAATAACTTCAAGTAAATCAAACATGCCTTCCCAATGCTTATTACTTTTAGCTGCCCCTGCAAAACCAAATACAGATTTATAAATTAGTTCTTTTGCTTGGTTTCCTATGGAAGCCAGGGTTATACAATACACCTCCTGTCTGTCAGTCTCCTATTCCCTCCTCAATAACTTTTGAATCCACTTGTCATATTTCTACCTAATTTAAGAGTAGTTCTGATAGCTCGGAACTTTCACAAACTTCATAGAAGACCGCCATCTTCGGTGGTTCATTAAGAGCAAGACTCACATCTATGTTCAATAAATATCTGGCAGAATTGGAAGAAGGTGGAATTATTGCAGGCAGGCAGGAACTGATTGATTTAAGAGAAGCATAAAATATAGAACTATAAGAACAGGCTTTGCTAATTTCAAGGCTCAAGCAATAACCTTTCCTAGTTTAAAAACAAACAAACAACTTTCTTTTTAAAAAGCAGTTAATTAGAATAGTTATCCTGATTACCTACATCCATACTGAACCATGTTACTTGTTACATAAATTCTAGTAATGTACCTGTTCTAGCCAAGAAGCTTCGCTACTTCGTTTTGATATAAAAAGAGAAAGCTAGATTTCAAGTATTCTGCCACTGATCATTTGCACTATAACAGACTAAAAAAACATGCATGTGGTCACCTAAGGGAGCAATATGTTTTTAAACTGCCCCTATAGGGGGCTGAGAGCACATCTGATTTCAAATGAATCATCATCTTTGGTTGGGGGGAAGGGAGGGGTACAGAAGGAAAGGCAAAAAATAATGAAAGAGGGATTATTATTTTTTGCACTAATTGTAAGTGTCATCTCAGTTCTAGATGCATATCTTCTCTCAAAAATAGAAACAATATTTAAACAAACAATGATCAGGGTGCTATTCTTAAGTTCCCCTTTTCATGTAACTCTTGCACTGTTTCAGAAGCTTTGCTATTACGGCACGTATTTATAGGATGAGAAATTAAAGACATGGAAAACAAATGATTGAAGCACCTACCAGATAAGCTGATCATTGTAGAGAAATGCAGTATACTTGACTATGTTCAGGCTTTCTTCCATCCTGTTAATAAACGACTGAATTTTCAAGTAAGTCATTTTATCCAATGGAAAGAAGCTGATTCCACAAAACACATCCAACAGGTCGCAAGACTGTAAATGCAATGTCTGCAAGTACTAAGAGAATAAAGACAGTTGTTTTTTACAATTCAGAAAACTTCCAATGTGTAGATTTAAATGACAAATTTGACTCGAATCCCCTGTAATCCAGACTAACAATCCATGTATCCCTTCCAGTTCTGCATGTATGAAGTGCTCCTTCACTAGAATGTGTCTCTGTGATTCCAGATGGCAATTTACTATTATTTAATCATAGTGGTAACAGCTTTTAAGGCAAGCTCAAGATCTTTTGAGAGTGTAAGAAAGTACAGCCTTTCTTAATAATATTTAATTTCATAAGTAACTCTATAAAGTATTAGCAGATTGATAAATCCATTAGCTTTCAATGTGCAGAGAAAAAGATCCCTTTTTAGTATTTTGTTTCTTCACAAATTTTAAGCTCTACCATGAGATTTTAGATGCACTATCAAATGCTCTGCTCTGTGAAAGATGAATTATCACATGGCTCCCTCTAGAGACAGCTGTACAGTCATTTCACATTACCAAAACAAGTAGGAAAGCATGTGTCCCATTTCTGAACTTCAGTGCTTAGCACTGTGTACAATATTATCCAACTAGACTAGCAGGAAAAAGCTGACAAAAAAATGTTTCATACACACGAGGCAGCATAGATAAAGCAAGTTATTTTTTAAATTAAGTCATTACAAAATTCTTTGTATACCAAGTGAAAACTTGCATTCAACCAAGCACATGCATTCATTCCTTCAGCACTGATCAGATCTATGTATTCAGCTTTGTAGAATAATTTTATTAGCTTAAAATAGCTAGAGCCTACGCAATTCTAAACTGAATAGGAACATCCTCGTTCACATTTACATATTTGCAATACTTACAGATAGACAACATGACAAGCGCCTGTCACAAAGAGTTTATAACCTAACGCTCATTTCATGCAAGAGGTTCAATGCAGTCCAAGCCTGACATCAGCATGTAGCGAATTCATTCAATAAGGTTATAACTGAACAGCTTGCACAATCAAACTTCCTAAGCACTTCTAATTCCCCAGTGAAGAAAAGAAACAACTTTTGCTTGGATTTCTTTCTGCTATACAAACCTATAGCAATTACTGGTTTATCTTCAGTAGGAACTTCAAAAAAAAATGCAATGTTTTAAAGATCAAAATCTATTACTTCCCTTTTAGTCATGTTCTATTTTTGAATTTAGTGTAGACAGAAGCATATACCAGCTAACCAAATAAGTACTCCTTGTGCCAACAGGGTTCATTCTAGGGCTATGATGGCTTTAACAAAAATCACAAGAGAAAGCTGTCCTAAAAATCAGACTGAACTGTACTTTTGTTTACACTGAAACAACATTAAGTCACTATTATTTTTTAAAAAACCATTAGAGAACAACATTTTAAACACCAATATATGCTTTCTACACTCTGTCACTGATCAGAGATATCAATATTCAGATCTCTGCCACTAGAGAATTAACTGCTGACAGCAGTCCTGTTTCCTTCTGTGCAAAGGAGGAAGAGGAAGGCAGACAGGCATTTGGTTGCCATCTCCCAAAGCTAGCTTGAAGGAACTTTTCATGCAGAACTCAAAGTTCTGCCACATGTGACTATGCAGTTACTTTATGCAAAAGATGCATGAACAGTATTTGGTTGACTTCTTGCTCCGAAATAGGTTTTGCTTTCCATCTTTTTACTTAAAAAAGTTGCTTTTCAAGATTGAAGTTCAATAGTTAACAATTGAAGACAAGTTATAGTAGAGGTGTATTTCCTGAAACTTCTCAGGCATGACTACTAATTCCACATGCAAAAAGACCTATAATTAAAAATCACAATTATCCATCATTTCACAGTACTATGGGACTTCAATATCTGTGCACACAGGTCGTGGAATCTTCGCTCTTGCATATATTCAAGACTCAACTGGCAAAGCCCTACACAGCCTAGTTTGAATTATCCTGTGTTATCCTTCTTTGAGCAGGAGGTTGGACTACATGACCTCTCTAGATTCCTTCCAACCTGAATGATTCTATGATTCTGTAACAATTACTCAAATATGTCTGTACAGAATATTATCACACTAATCAATTAAATGTTAAAGCAGAATTTTCAAAGAATGAGCATGATTCCATCAGAAAAAATATCCAATGGCTAAGCTGTTCCACCAAGCTAATGACTATGTTTTTAGTTCAACACCATTTAAAGAATCTGCCATGATAGTAGGAGGCAGAAGTATTTGAAAAATGAGTAATCGGAATTTTTGTCTTGCTACTACATCTTTTCCACTGTGTATGTTTTAGAATCACACTGCAGGCACTCAGAGAAGAGTTTGCATTTTATTTCCAAAGCAGTAGCACACACTATGTACCTGAAAAGTGAGATCTTACCCGATGGAAGAATTTCTCTAGTCTCTCCTTTAGAGCTTTTACACCTCCATCTTCCATGGCTTTCAGGAACGTGCCATTGAAAAGCTAACAGTAAAAAAAAAAAAAAAAGTCAGTCATTTGGATAATTAGTTACATTAATTTCTTGTAACTCAACTATGAATATAACTAGATTACAATCTAGCTTGCTTCCCAGTACCTCAACTCTGCGTAGATCCAAATTTATCTCATCTTTATTGAAAAAGCCTCTCAGACTTACATAGTCCAAGTACATATGGCAGTAGCAGCAGAATTAGATAGCAAAAGCAGCAAAAAACTTCACCATTAGAGAAGTTAAACCTGCATTGCTTAAACCATCTTACGCTCTTGCTTTATAAAAGGGAGATTGATGGCCTTTGTCCAATATTGTTTCTCCAATAGATAATGCATAATGCCATCAGAATCATATGCTTATTATTCTAAAAGCACATGAAAGAAGAAATCTGGACTTCAGAGAAATTGGAAGGGTCTTATTTTTACAGTGAGCTAATGAACCAGCACTGGCAGCTGCAAAAGCATTATCTCTTCCATCACCACTATTACAGCTGCAGGAAGAGAACAGACAATAGCAATGAGACAAGCATCTCAAAGCAATGATGAGCCTGCACATCCAAATGGTACTGCAGAGCTCTCTCTTCGCCCCAGAAAAGAAGCCTCTGTACGATTATTTATTAACTCTACCTTGTACATGCTGTAGCACTGCTGCAAGACCGAACTATAAACCTTGTCCTGTAGAAAAGAGAGCAGGGCATTAATATAACCAGAGGCAGATTTCAAACGTTTTGACTGAGCTAAACATAATACATGTTTTCAAAAAGCTCACACACAAAAATTAGAGAAATCAATCTCTAAAAAGATAAATAATATTTTCAATCAGCATCTAGGATTTTCTTCATACTTATAAAGTATTATTTCAACAAAGGGATTCCCCCCACACCTTTTCTTACATTTAATACCAAAAGCTTTATCAACTCACGCACAAAATATCAGTTACAAACAGTGCAGTTCCCTAAGTGCTGTGGTCAGAAAGAAGCTGACATTCGTTGAACGGCTTCCTCTTCATCCTGTTCTAAGTCTAAAGGAGGTGGGACGCTAGAGCAAGTTGTTGTTTGGCTGGGATCTCACATCAGATGAAAGAAGGCAGTTTTATTGTTTGTTTGGGAAAATAGAGAGACTACAACACCACTCCTTTTCTTTGAACACAATGAGGAACAGAATCTAGTGCACACACTGTAGTGAACAGAAGCAGCATAAGTGACCGACTTTTTAAATGTTACATAACCTGGCCAATTACATTCCCTGCACACAATCAAACTGACATAATGATACTGCGCTTTGGACAAGAAATCTCCTGACAGTTATAAGCTGTTTCACTTCCCAGATTATTAGTAAAGATTACCCGTATTCTTAAGAAAGTAACAACACACACTGTATTTAAACATAACAATAATAGATTTAAAATCTTACAAGAACCTTATTAAACAAAGAGATCCCAAGTTATATTGGCCTATTCCAAGCAAAAAGCCTTGCAGCAGTATATTTCACTACTGTTTATTAGGTCATCTTGAACTGCTATCTGGATAATTCTCTATCTTACTCTCTTCTTTAAGCTTTATTGCAAAATAATTTGCCCCAGGCCTTTTCCCATTTGTGGCCATATATATATTTTAAGTCAATTAGGCAGCAGCTGAAGAAGAATCAAACTGAAGGTTATTTCTGATGGTACTCTTAAAATACAATATAACCAATTAAAAAAAAAAGAGAGAGAGAGAGAGACTGGAAAGAAGAGATCAGTATTACCAGTAATTCTTCTTCCTGATATTCATAGACTGGCTTTCCATCTTTATGTTTTTCTATTATGGGGTTTCGTACAACCTAGAAAGTGGAACAAGCTGGTATGAGACAATGCAGAATGCATTGAGAACATTCTGAAATCATGTTTTAGAAATATGCATATCACGTGCATAAGTACCATGACCATCCAGAAGTTTTCTTCAGGTTCATGGAAAAACTGTCTATTCTTCTGTGTATGTAGGGATTTTGCAGGTTTTGTTGGACTAAAGGTCCTGGGAAGAAAACATCATATATACACACAAAAAGAAAATAAATATGATTGGGAAATCCTAAAAGACAGTGTTCGTACTAATTTAATGAGCCATGCAATCATACTTTATACCTTGTAAATTGTACTATAGCTTCACATAGTCCCACATTTCTAATTTTTTCATTCTTTTCTACTTCATTTGGGTGATAGAAGAGAATCTTCTTTTCTTCCTAGAATTTGAAGTAAGAATCAAGGCAAACGTATTTCAACAGAATCAGAGTTAAAGAACACACAATTCATGGTTTGCTTGTTTTTAAACTTTAACCCCTTAATTTCCTAGGCAGAATTTTATCTTGTATCCAAACAGGCTTCTGTAATAATGGATAAAAGGCATGATTTAAGACACTTTAGCAGTCAGTCATCCCAAGAGATCTCAAAATGCTTTATAAATTCCAAGGCTATTGAAATCATAGGCCAAAATTGCTTCACATCTAGTTCAAAGCAGGGCTAGCTTCAAAGCTAGCTCAGATTGCTCAAGGCCTTGTCCAGTCATGTTTCAAGTGAATCTCCAAGGATGGAGACTCCACAGCCTCTCTGGGCCCCCGATCTGGTGTCTGACCACTCCATTGTGAAGAATTTCTTTTTCTATCTCATTGAAATTTCCCTTGCTGCAACTTCTGTCCATTTTGCACCTGTGAGAAGAATCTGTCCTACACTGAGAAACCCAAAACTGAACAGTACCCACAGACAGTCTCTTAAGTGCTGAATAGAAGGCAGCAATCCCTTCACTTGACCTGCTAGCTACCCTCTAACCAGTGCAGTATACTGCTGTTTTCATCGCCACGAGGACACACTGCTGATTCCTGTACAACCCCTTGTTCACTAGGGCTCTCTAGCCCTTTTCTGCAAGGCTGCTTTCCACCCAGCCGCCCCCGGCCTGTCGCGTGGCGTGGGATTATTTCATTCCCCATGCAGGACACTGCATTTGCCTTTGCTGAACTTCCCAAAGTTTCTGTCATCTCATTTCTCCAGCTTGCTGAGGTCCCTCTGAATAGCAGTCCTGACCTCCAGCACAGCAACAGCTTCCCCCAATTCGGGGTTACTTGTGAACTTGTCAAGCTTTCATTATGTCCCATAATCCAGGCTATTAAAAATACATAATAAATACACTTACTTTAGTACTGCTCTGTGCAGTAAAGACAGAGATTTTACCATACAATGTACTATTACCTAAAAATATAGATTATAGCTTCTTGAATTTACTTATAAAAGATCATGATAACAAGGAATTACTAGCAATAACTTGGATTTAAATAAGATGAACACTGAGGTTTTTTTTCACGTTGTAGGCTAGTCAGCAAATTAACTTTAGAAGAAGTTACCGCATCAGTTAAAAAAAAAAAAAAAAAAAAGTTGCTAAGAGATCAACTCCCCATTTAGGAAATTTTACAAGCTACTGTTGGAAAGAGCCGCAGCTCTTGTTCTGCTTTACCCCCAACCCGAGGCCCCGCTAGGAGCACAGGGCGCTTGTTCCTGCGGCCCCGCGGAGGCGGCGGGTCGCGGCCGCGGGCACAGAAGGCCCCAGCTCGCTCCCCCGCGGCGAAGCTCCCCGGGAGGCGGCGGCTGCTCCGCCAGGCCTCGGAGCGGGGCAGAGCCGGGCCGGGGGCGCCCAGAAGAGCGAGGCCCGCGGCCCTCCTGCCCCCCGGCCCCCCCCGGCCCCGGGACGCGCCGCGCCGGTACCTCTCCCTCTTTGGGCCCCAGCTTGGGGTTGTAAATGAAGAAACTGAGCAGGATCGGAGCGAGCTGTTTCTCCTGGCCGGCTCCCCCCGCCGCCGCCGCCGCCATCCTGGGCCTGAAGCGAGCGCGCCTGGGGCCGGCAGCCGCCACACACCATGGGGAGCGGCCCGGGCCCTGCGCCGCCGCCGCCGGCCCCGCAGCGCTTCCGCCTTCCCTCGCGGCCCGGAAGAGCCGGCGCTGGCCGGGAAGCGCTCCCCGGCGCGGCGCGGCGCGGCTCCCGGCGCCCTGCAGCGCCCCCGCGGGCGCGGGGAGGAACGGCAGGGGCCGGGCAGCGGCTCCGGGCCACCGGGGTCCCCCCCGGCCCTGCCCCGGGGCGCCTCCGTGAGCCGGGGGGCCGCAGGCGGCTTCCGGGGACTCTGATCCTCCCTCCGCAAGAGCCGGTGACCCCCGAGCCCGGCCGCAGCCCCCCTCCGGCGGCCCCGCTGAAAGGCGCAAGTTGCCAGTTGACTGGAGGGTGCTGCCGCGCTCAGTCACCATTTGGCCAGAACACCCCTTTTCTGAAGAGCAAACAGTGCTGTTCAGTTCCCCTCTGATCCGTTCCAAGCTGCCTGGGAGCTGAAAAAGTAGAAAGGCTTTATTTCTATGGGTAAAACCCAAGATTTGAACGATGAGACCTACAAGTTTGAAAATCTTGAAGGAAATGTCATCCTGCATCACTTAGTGCAGGTAATCCTTTCTCCATAAAGGAATGCATTGAATGTGTTCTGATTATTTTTTCTTTCTTCTTTGTCCGGCACACTTAAGTTAGTTGTATTTAACTGGTAACATACTTGAAAAGCTCTTTTGTTACTTTTAAATTCCAATTTTCATCAAAATGCAGTGTGAACTAAATTGTAAGTAAAAAAAGGTATATAGTAAGAGATGTATCACTTCCCTTTCTTACAGGAATACGAAGCTTAGGAATTTGAATAAACTTAAGTTATGTAATTGCTTAAATAAGCAGTTAGATAAGGTATAAAGATGTAACCAACATTTCATTCCACCTGGTTATTTAGAAAAAGGTACTGGGAAGCTTCCTTAAAGTTGTGCCAGATTAAGTCTGAAAGAAAGGGATATTTTTCTTGATTTTATTATTATTGACGTTTGGTATTATTTCAGTGTACTGTCATTGCACTGCTCAGTTATACTTACTGCTGATGCCAGCAGTGTAATTCTGGATAGTGCTAATCACGGCCTCAGCAGTTGATGGCTACCTAACAGCCAGCTCAGTGCTGTAGAATAAAGCCTGTGTGGAACAAAGACACTGTAAAACTGTCGTAATTTAATATTTAATCAGTCTGTACCCAAAAAGTGAGTGGCATAAGCAAAAGAGAGATGAGCACTATTTCCCTGGGCTGGTAGGGTTGACGTGCAGGTCTCTCTCATGCCCTGCCGTGATGCCACGGCTGTAAACTCCTGTTTAACCGCCGGGCCTGAGCCAGGGGCTGTGCTGACCTGGGCAGGGCCTGGCCTCAGCCCTCTTCCCAGGCTCTGACAGGCCCCAAGGCAGGAGCCGGATCCCTGTTCCTCATCGGGGCCATCAGCGACTGCTGTCTCAGGAGATGGCCTGAAGGACGCGAAGGTGCTGCCTCCTGTGAGGGAAAAGAGGCAAAAAATGGAGGGGGCTGTCTCCTGTGAGGGGGAAAGAGGCACAAAATGGAGGGGGCTGTCTCCAGTGAGGGAAAAGAGGCACAAAATGGAGGGGGCTGTCTCCTGTGAGGGGGAAAGAGGCACAAAATGGAGGGGGCTGTCTCCAGTGAGGGAAAAGAGGCGCAAAATGGAGGGAGCTGCCTCCTGTGAGGGTAAAAAGAGGCGCAAAATGGAGGGGGTTGCCTCCTGTGAGGGAAAAAGAGGCGTAAAATGGAGGGGGCTGCCTCCTGTGAGGGAAAAGAGGCACAAAATGGAGGGGGCTGCCTCC
>NW_020450871.1:6501938-6599762 GCF_003343035.1 Apteryx rowi | reverse complement strand
GAAAGAGGCACAAAATGGAGGGGGCTGCCTCCTGTGAGGGGAAAGAAGCGCAAAATGGAGGGGGCTGCCTCCCGTGAGGGTGTAGAGGTGCAAAATGGAGGGGGCTGCCTCCTGTGAGGGAAAAAGAGGCACAAAATGGAAGCGTTGGCTGGCTGTGAGGTGTGGTGCAGCAAGCAAGAAGGGCTGCATGCTCGGGCCTGCCGAGGCTGGCTCAAGGTGGAGACTGAATAAGTTCTATTTCTATTAACACGTGTGTGTACAGACATGCATGCAGATTTCATTGCTCGTGCATCACCTTTCATGCCCATGCTTGTGGTGTCTAACCCAAACCTCTCAAGACCTCAGGGGCACCTCACGTTGCGTTAAGGACTGAGAGAAGGAGAGGACAGGTAGGGGTGACACAATATGCTGAGCTCCCCAAGACCCACGTACCGGCAGACCCAAGACGTCCAGTCAGTGGCTGTAGGAACTGTTTCCAAAGCTGCGGGAGTGGTCTGATTTCTAGTTTAATGTAGGTGTTGCAGAGGGGCCAGGGCAGGAGATGACCTGCCTCTGTGCAAGCGTGAGGAAGTGGGGTGAGGAAAGCCCTGGTGTCCGCAGGGCTTCCCAAAGCCCAGGCTGAATAAGGATCAGGCCATGCATGTCCGGATGAGGCATCCGGAATTGGCTAATTCCAGCTTCCTGTTCTGTGGCTGTGAGAATTCAGCTGTGTGCTCAGATAAGCCATTGAGACTTATGATCTGTCCATAGGAAGGCTTTGACACAGATGAGACAGTTTTTGAGAGCATCCAGTCAGTACTGAATATATTAAAAGAAAAAAAGGAAAGCGCCCCTGCCCTTCCCCCCCCCAGTCTATTACAGGTAGTGGTGATCAGGACCAGAGGAGGAAATTAATTTGTACTACTCACTTAAAACACCGAAATTCTTCAAATTGGTGGTGTTGATAGTCGAGTTTTTTAATTTGTTTCTGAAGAAGTACTAAAACTATAGTGACAGTGGATTTTGGCTTGTGTAGGGATAATTCTTTAGATCTGTGTTAGTTCAGGATGTAATACAGCTGAGATCCTGGTCTATGACTGGATGCCTATTTACTGCTGTAATAAAAATACTATTGCAAGGGATATATTGTGGAGGCATGGACAGTGGATACTTGCTTTAATTGGTGATTGCCAAGGAAGGTGTTTACATGCCGAAGTTTCCCTAGGGAGGGAAATTGTGTGTGTAGTGATTGCTAAAATAAAATTTCCCTCAATGCAATCTCATCAGTAACTTGACACCTTTTTTGGTGGAAGCATTTGTGAGAAGCTGCAAAGAGTATGTGATAATAGATTCAATTAATTTAAATTATTACTTCTCTAATGCACATATTAACAGGGCAGGAAGAGACTTCGATTGTGGTTCCGATTTCATCCCATCTTCTTAATTGTATGTGCAGTAACACCACACCTTGACATTTGCAAAGTGACATCAGATCACCCTGAGTTTGAAATGTGATTCCCAGCCAATGATTACATAAAATTAAACTGCTGCATAAGTTTAAAAGTTACATTTGAAATTTGACAGAGGATAACCACTACATCAGGAGACAAATAATTAAGAACATCATTAGTGCTTTCCAGCTTATTAAAAAAATGAAGTTGGAATAAGAAAGAGTAATATTTTCATCACTGTGTAGTCATACTTTCTGGCTTGTTGACCCTATTCCTAGGTACTATTTTGAGCATTTCCGTCAGCTGCATAGTAGCAGACTTAACAAAAAGATAAACTATAAATCACTCTGGGTGTTAGAGCTGACAGCTGTAAATAAATACAGCTGACAGATCAAATAGCTGTTCATTGACAGTATGTGGTCTAAATGTGTTAATGAATGTGCGGACTCAGCAGTTTGGGATTAGTTTAGCAAATAAATCACAAAGTAGTGCTGTGATCCAGCAAAAAAGCACAATGCCCGTGTATCCCTAGGATACATTGTTTGTTAATATTGTAACAGGCCATTGTAGCGCTATGTGAAAATATAATGTTGCATCTAGTTGCAGGGGTCCTGCCTCTAAGAGTATCATTCATCTCTCCCAGATTTGCCCTTAGTGAGATGTCAAGGAACGTGAGCAAATTTTGAGTGCTTGGTGAGTAGAGATGATTTAATAATAGATTTATATGCTTGGCAGAATCAGAGGTTTTATAATAGAAGGTAATTTTACACTAGTTTTGGTTATAATTAAGGGTACAATATCACTGAATAGCAATACAAAACTACTTGTACACCAAACTTGAGATATATGTGAAGTTTTCAATGTTTTGATTTGTTTAATGGGTTTAATAAGAATGCCTAGACGTGAAAGAAAAGTTGGGAACAGAGGATGAGAAAGAGACTGGACAGTTAAAAGGATTGCAGCTCTGAAGATGAACTACAGTAATATGTTAATTATTTCCTTGCTCATCACAGTAGGAAATAGAAGAGAGAATGACATGAAGAATTGTGTCATTTTTTGACATATTGAAGGTACGGCATTGTTTTCTGTGCTGGAAGGTTGAGTGGGCCACTATTTTTTCTTTTACTTTTTTATTTTAATTATAACTATTCACAGACAGGGAAGTGTGGAACAGGATATGATGGGGTAAATAATATGAACTTGAAATGGAACTCTAGAGACTTGTATTCTTTTTGGAATCACAAGTATTCTTGTATTTTCCAAAAATGCATTTTATAGTTGTTGTGTCTAGTAAATAATTTTAGAATACAATTTATAAGTGGCAGTTCTTTTCTGAGAACTAGTTGCATCTTTTGCTGCAATTTGTAAGCATAGATGTCAGTAGTAGCTGATTCTGAATGCTGTGTTTCGTATCAAGTCTTTGTACTGTACTGACTGCATTTGATTAATGCAGTTTTTATTTTCATCCTGTTCATTAAAAATAAAATGATTATAGAGACTGGCTGCTCATTGCCTTCAGTGAGCATTCATATCCATGTGTTAAATGATACGACATGTTGTATACTTCGAATTTGGTAAATATCTTAAGTTTTTCCTTCCTCATCAGTCAATAAAGCCCTGCCAAGAGCTTTCTCAGTTGCAGATCTCTGCTTGGAAATAATGGGAATTCTGCATACTCAGTGTCTCTAGAATAAGGCTTACTGATGACCTTTTGTTTTAGGCTATGGGTGCAGAGAGGTTTCTCTATCAATGAGCAAACCCAGTTTGAGTTACCACCACCAAAGGTTTTAGAGACAAGACCATTGGAATTTGAAAGTATGATCTGGTTTCAAGGATTCCAGGAAAGTGATAAATTGATTTGACTTTAAAAGTTTCACCCATTTCAGAAATCAGAAATCCTACAAGTCAGTGAGTTTCCCATTACTTAAAATACAAACTCCTGTGGAGAATAATGATCTCTCAAAATGGCAGCTGCTGTACTATATATATGTATATTATTTTTTGGTAGGTCTTTTTTTCCCCCAAAGGAAATGCGTAGAAAGGTTCCTTTAAGTGCAATACTTTGGATGTTGCAGATAGACTATCTCAATTAGAACAAGTGGGTGTACCTTTCTTATTTAGTGTTCTAGTGTCCTACTATAATATATATTCAATAATCAGCTATAAAAAAACAATTGAAGCATATTTTGAGTTGGTAATGTTGACCAAGATTATTCTAAAGACATTACATAAATTTCTGGCAAAAAAGGTTATGTGTCAGGGTGATTGCTAAGAAATTCTTCCCTAGTCTTCTTGTTTCTTGCCTCTTTAAGTAAGTCTTGTAGTTTGGCTGTATTACAGGAACTTCCGATGCAAATAACTGTGATATATTCTTCTTTTGGGGAAACAAAGACAGTTCTGATTCCCTCTAAAATCTGTTGTGGACCAGGGCACTGTACAATTCTTCTGTCCACCTACTGTCCAGGGACCTGCTCTAGTAAATGTGTTGCATCTTAGTGGAGAATAGCAGAATTTGTACTTTGCCTGTAGGTTTCCTTGCCTACATCTGTGGTGCAAAGGCTGAGACACTGAGAGGAGATAGAGGTGGGAGTATATAAGCAGCTAGAAAATCCTTTATTTGACATGCATTTGCTGCTTAGTGTAATATGATTAGTGAAGGTCAGGACACTTAATTGTCAGTGAAAGAGAGAACAGGTTTGTTTGTTACTTACATGTGAACTAGTCCAAGGCCCTTCTGTCATCAGACTGGTTCCATTGCCAAGAACACACTTCATTTCTTGTGACTATCCTGTGACATCCATCTTACGCTGTGAACACTTCTACGGGCCAGATCCTCAGCTTGTGGAAATCCAAGTAGCTCTTGTTTAAGTCACTGAAACGCTAGTGATTTATGCCAGGTGAGCATGTTTCTTAATGCTGCAAAATATCTTATTAATCAAATTCAAGGTTCATTTTTTATCAGTTTATGTTAGTATTATTTTTGCACAATAAGAAAAAAAATATGTGATGACCTTACTAAATGCTCACATTTCTACCGAGTGTCCAAGCGTACAAACAAGTAAATGAAGCTTCCTGAAAACATTTTGAAATGGGACAAAAATTCTGTTTTCAACTATCAACTGTTAAGAATTTTGGGTTAATCTATGTCACGCTACGAATCTACGTATGTTTGTTTAAAAGGCGTTCAATGGTTTTTGGCTGGTGCTCCTTTATTCTTCTCCTGAAAGAGATGGCTGCAGAGAAGGGGTAAAGGTGAAAAATGGATCAGTATAGAATTTGTAGTGGTGCTGCTGCCTAGGCTGTTTTGGATGATGGCACTCCAGGAACTTCTTTTCACAATGTGTAAAGTAGAAATTTAATTTGTTTAAACGCTTGTGCTTCAATGATGAATACATTTGAGGCCAACAGGAATTTTTCAATTACTTTTATTTTAGACCTGCAAAACACAGGTTGGGAGAGAGAAAAGGGTGCAGCGTATCGAAGCATTAGCCATTTGAAGTCTGTCTTTGTGGCTTTGTTGCTGTGCAAGATATATAGTCCCTCTCTTAAGTGTGCTCAGGTTCTTTAGTGTTTTCCCTGGCAACAGCTGGTTATCTCATAAACAGTTCAGCTCTTTTTTGGTGCTCTTCTCCATTATTACTGGTATTTGCAGAGACTTATGAGAAGAAAAAATGCAGTTCCTTTTAAACATAACCATTTGCAGCAGAGGAAGAAACAGACTGAACCTGCAGCAACTATAAAGCATTCTTTCCTTTACTGAGATGTTTTGTATCGGATTCCAGTGAAGTTCCAAAATTGTGACTGACACTAGAACTTGGTTCCAATCTTGTACTGATTTTAAAGGTAAAGCTCTCTTAGTACCAAAAGAAAGGCAAACCTCTACAGTTCAAGACGTGTGCATGTGTTAACTGCAGTTTAGAGCACTTATTAATGCTGTGAAAGGAAATGAATACATAAATACTCCATCAGAGTATCAGAGCATCTTTTCTAATGACTGAATTATTGTTTGTTGATAAAAAAGCATTTCTTCAGCATCCCCAGAGATAAATGCTTTTTGTGAAGGACATTTTTTAATATAGCAGACACAGCCTGTAAATACCTAGTAGAATATGCTAGTGCTATCTCAACATGCTTACATTTCTGTAAGTTCTTCCTTTGCATTTTTGTCCTCCCTGTTAAGAAACCTAGAAACAGTCACCAAGGGGAATGTGTTTTGCTTCCCCTCTGTTTTTTAAAGCCTCACAGTTGTCTGAAGCCTCAAGCCCATATAGCTTCTCTTTAATTTTGTTTTCTGCAGGAGAGCTTATAGCTTTTACTTTCTTGTTCTCTTAATTGGTTAATGTAATGATCAGTTTGAAACTGCAAGAGGTTCATGCAGAAACCATTTCTAAAGCAAAACCTATGACTGCTTTTCACTTGAAAGTCAGTGAAATTTTATCCTCATCTACCTCCCAGCTATAGCTGAGCCCTTAGACTTTGACTAAGAGCTGAGTGTTTGAGAACTTCAAGCTTGACCTAGCTAGACTTTTGTAGACAGAACTACCACTGATTTCAAAAGATGAGCCATATATGAAGCTCTAGTAAGATCAAGATCTTTAAGAGATTAACACTTTTAGTTTAAGAATTCACACATCTCAGCTTAGTGGTCAGAAAAATAGACACATGCTACAGCATATGATTAATTTTTATTGGATATTTTTAAGGGAAGTGTCTGCTGAAGTAGAGTTTAGAACATTGTAAATGGTCCACACAATGAAAAAATCATTAAGCAGTGTTTCAATATGTTGCTAAAGCAATGAACAAGTAACAGACACTGTCAAATAAATAAATAAGGGACTCCTGATTTTCAAAGTTTTGGAGTTTCTCTTGCAGATTCATCCCAATTCTATCTTGTTTGTTCTCTTTGCACCTCTAAGACTGCACCAGTTCCTGGAATTCTGCAAAAGATAAGAGAATATTTGCAGTAGAAATAGTAATTTAAGAGGATTGGAAATAAAAGATTAGTGGTTTATCAAGAGATTTAGAAAAGGAATGAACAGAAAGCAGGTGCTAACAGATGACCAAAGGGGAAGAAAGGTATATGAAAGAAAGACATTGCTCAAACTTCCCGCTCCAAACAATAGATGGAAAGGTAGCACTTTGCTAACATTTATAGGGAACAATAAGATGCCCGTAGTAGTTTTAGCCTACTCTGCTTAATAGTGATCTTGGGCAAAAATAATGGAATGGCTAATATGGAATTTGTGAAAGAAGAAATTAAGGACTTCAGTAAAAGAGTTAAAAGTGTCTCTGTGTATTTTATTAGCTGTTTGTAGTGCTTCAGCAATTGAGAAGTGTTGATTTAGAGCATAATCAAAAGCCAAAAATGTTTTGGAGTTTCAAGTAGTATGACATTCAAGCACTGTGTTGCACACTAGGATATTGCTTTTTAGAAGATCTTCTAATTGTTTGGTTTGTGTGAGTTAGAGTATCTGCTCGGTCCCATCCCTGGAGAATTATATTAGTATATAGGTTGCTTCATACATCATGTGTGTTTATCCTGGGACATTTCCTAAGGAACTGAATTTAATACCTTCCAAAGAAACAGAAGAGTTCAGTCCTCCCCTTGCACAGTGAGCTAGGAAATCTGCACACCAGCACATTCCCTCTATGCTCTTCCCTAAGCCCCTTTCATGCTCTTCTCTGCAGCCTGCTTCTCATGAGAGAAGTTGCCATTGTCTCCAAGCCTTTCTGTGTGTGTGTGTGTGTGTGTGTGTGTGTGTGTGTGTGTTCCTATGTGTGCGTGTGTGTGTGTGTGCTTCCTGCCCAAATGGGACATGGAAGCATGGAATTATGAAATCAGGAGGTTTCTGTTGTGCTGGGCAGCCACTAAATCACATTGGCATTTCCATGGAGTTGGTGCAATATGATGCGTCCTAAAACAACCACTGCTTCCTGTCAGATCCTTAACCCACCGCTGGAGATAATAGCATCCAGCCACATGCACAAAGCCCTTTGTGGGATCTCATGCCCAGGATAATGATACTTGATCATTCTCTTTTCCATGTTATGCAAAACGTATATTGGACTACCTGCGCCTGAGCCTTGCATATTGGGTATGGTTTCACTGATCTGAGGGGGATTTCTGTTGGGAGATACTGCTGTAAATCAGCCGATGTGTGTGACCAGGTGGTGATCCTGCTATATAGGGCTGGTTCTTTTGTTCTCGGTTTGACATTTGTATATTACTAGTGCTGCTAGTGCTGCTTTACACCGGGGTAAGTGGAAGGAGAAACAGGCTACTGTTCCTTTTGAAACAACAGGAAATTTGTGAATGAGTGAGTAGCAATGAGAAGGTTCCTTAGGACAGCCTGGGTGGTTTGTTTTGTTTGTTTGGTTTGGTTTTGGTTTGTTTTTTTTTAACCTGCTTGTGCATAAGGAGTTGCAGAGATGAACCTATAAGATCAGGGACCATTTCTGCCCTCACGCAGGTTGCTACTGCAGGGGTTTCAGCAAATTCACTGGAGTTAAATTAGTGTACAATCAACATAGAAGAAAAGAGAATCACCCATCATTTACAACACATCCTGAGGAGCATTATTGTGTTTATAAATAAGTTAATACCTTCAGCCCCAATTTTACCATCCCCATCATGATCTGCAGCTGCCAAGAGGGTCTTAGTTTCTGAACTGGTCAACACTCTGGCTCCACATTCAAACCTCTGAAGAAAATATCTAGAAGAAAGCACCTTTGGTTATGATTTTCATAGAATAATATTCTTTTATGCTGGCTGCATAATCAAACTGCTCTCCATAAAGCAATTAGTTACTCCAGTAGCCAAGTCCTCCAAAGGTTGCTTTGTTTGACAAACTAAATCTTCATCATATACATTTCTGCTTTGTAAGTGCAGTCCTGATATGTTTATTTCTGCCCACTACCAAAATGTAGCCCCAAGAGTTATATTTTTGCTGTACTGGGCATTAAAGTCAGTTATTTAATAATTTGGTTTATATAAATTGTTAAATAATTTGTATTATTTAATACACCATTTTACACCATTCACAATCTACTGAAGGTTTGGTCATGTGTTTAGCATAACCTGCGCTCACCTTTACAATACAGTTTTGAAAAAAAAAGTGTTGATTTTTTGATAGTCTCTTACTAGTAGTTAAGGCAACACAGAAAATCCTTACTTGAGCTCATCTTCCTCAATAAAGCCACTTTGATCGTTGTCGAGAATCCGGAAGATCTCCTTGATCTGACTGCTACTCTTTTTAGACATCCCACTGATCTGAAAGAATTTTTTGGGACTAAAGGAATCTGGAGCTGAAAATAAATTAATAAATAAATTAACCCCAGACCACTGCGTTCACTGTTCCTGAACGGTCTGAGGCTATTGCTTTGTCACGTTTTAATTGTTCTAAATATGAAAGGTAGGTAAAGGCTGTCAAAGAATGAATATTATCATACTGTACCACACCTTCCTAAGCATCAAAAAAATTATATGGTTGTAAGTTACACACGCAAACTACTGACAATATGAAATAGTCATGAACAAATATACTGAAGCAACTAGGTAAAGAGACAACACAAATTGGTTTCCAGTATGCACCTCTTCAGTACTCCTTTGGGACTGAATTAAACTTGCCATGTGTCTCACAAAACAACAGATTTTTAGTTTTAATTGTTTTCTCACCTTGGCAGTCCCGCAGAGCAGCAGCAATATCAGAAGGGCTTAGAATGTCTGTGATGCTCATTTTAAATCTGTTCAAAATAGGGTATGACAAACAAACTCATGAAATGCAAATGCATCTTACAATAAACTTTTTTCTTCAAAGTTTTGAAGAATATTGTAGTAACTGGCTCGCAAGACTCCTGATTCAAACTGACATTACTGCTATTTCTAAACAAATTATAATACTTAGCACATTATTTCCTTAAAAAGAGCAGTGCTGAAATAACTTTTTAATGAGTTTGATTATGTAAATGATGATGTGAGTCGGCGACCAATTTTTTATCTATTACCTGCTTCCTATTTAAGTAGAGCAGATTTTTTAGACTCTATGCAACAGTTAATCCAGTCATTAGTCTTACTGGAATGCATGGCATTTGGCAATACAAGAAAACAAGATATGCAGTGGAAAAAAGAAAGACAAGAAGGTTTGCTTTTGTTTTCTCCCCCATCAACTCCGAAGAATAAAAAGAAAACTGATACTTATCTACATAAGGTCCATCCATATGTAATTCCAGCAGTTAAAATCTTAGAACAATGGTTATTGTACTTACTACTGGTACAACCCTGCACAGTAATTTCATCTAATTAATCTCTGGTCAGCTGCTCACCTTTGTAGTTTTCTCAGCTAGGTAAAGGAAAAATAGCTGAGGAGATACCAGGCAAAATAGTAATGTTGGCTATGGCTTGCCACTCTGGCTTATAAAGGATTCAAAAGGTGACAATAACCACTACTTAGGTTACTGTTTCATGGATCAAATGTTTGATTTGAGACCTAGCTCAAATTTCTTCCCTAACTAATTAAACTTTTCTTTCTATTTATATCCTAAGATAATATGGACAAGAACAACAATTTTTTAATAAATCCACTTGTGCTTAATTAAGTACAGCTCTGCCATCAAAACATATTTGCTTAAACTCTGAAGATTTTCAGTTAACCCCTGGACTTCAAAGTCACTCACTGGAAGCGGTCAAACCCTTACGAAAAGAAGCCAGTTTGGTTTCCCTGAGCCTGTAGATTCTCTGGGGTGTATGGAGAAGCTGGAGACAAAAGAGCTGAGGTGACAATGTGTCATTCTGACAAAGATAACTTGTCGCTAAGATAGGGGAAAGCGTGGCATCATTTGGGGTGATCTTTCTGCAGCAAGCTTCACTTTGCATTTCCTAACCATTTGCAAAATTACAGTGCTATCCCTGATCAGGGACAGAGCAGAAGCCAATGCCTTCAGGGACAGCAAAACTCAGAAACTAGGTAAAGCTGAGTAAGGTAATCTTGTTAACTGTATTGCTTGAAAGGTTACGTATACTCGGATGGCCTACTTAATCTATTTTGAATATTTTAAATTACATGAAATCAATAATAAACTTACTTGAAGCTGTAGGAATAATACTTTGCTAGTGTGGAGATAGATTTATATACATGTTACAACACACATACATGCAGTTTCTTTCCTTAATGTGAAATAAAATTGCAGTTATGCCTTAGTGGATTTTTTTTTATATATTTCATGAGCGTTAATTTTAGAAAGAAACTTAAAATTGAGTTCACAGATTTGAGGTTGTCCTTCTCAGACAAAAATCAACTTCTATCTTTAAGGTGATTCGTGTGGACAAGATTCTGTGGATGAAGACCCAGTAAAAGAACTTAAAAACACATGCGTATTTTGATTAGAGTTTATTGTATAACAGTCTGTTAGGGTATGTAACAATGTCCTCATAATCTGTGAACATTGTTTTTTTTAATTAATGGAAATAGCATGGTGTGCTGAACAAGGAGTATCATGCAGCGGGATAGAGTAGTAATACATTTAAGTTTTTTTTTTTTTACGTTGGTATAAGCTAATGGACTTCAGTGGATTTACTCCTGGTTTGCTTAATGTCAGTGAGAAAAGTATCAACCATAGCAATCGCTCCATAACAGCTGTGTATCTGAATTAGGATAAAGAAATAAAAGGTGAAATTAATGTAAAAAGCAGAAGATGTGGTCACAGGTCTTCTACTGCTCTTTCTGCTTATCCTCTTTGTTCAGTACTGTATGTTCCTATTCTTCAGTACCTAAGATTTGCATGATCCTATAATCTGTCAGGGAGTGAGGTGCATATGCTGTGCTTTCTACAGAATCATCCTGAAATTGTTCTCATCCTTGTAGATAGATTTTTACACTTCATCGTGAATTTTCTCCTTTATGATCATCTCAAGTTCACATGAAACCTTACAGAAGTCTGGTTCTTGACATTTTTTTGACATTCTTTACTGCCAAAATGTTTCTACCCAGAAGGGTTTTTTTAGATCTTTATGATAGTGCCATTGATGTTACTGAGAACAGAATTTCACTTTTGCTCCTACACACTGCCTGGTGAACTGCTTGCTTTGTTTAAATATTTGATTTGTCATACAACACTAATTATTAAAAGCTAGTGACAATGAGGAAATTTAAATCATACAGGGGAAAATGGCAAGATCAAGGTGGGCATATAAGATTCAAACTCAAAACAGTCTGCAACTAATTGAGATATATTAAAATATAAGGACCTAATGCTCAAGAACAGCACCTGGCTACCTCATAGGCGCTGACCTCTCGAAAACATTGGGTTTGGAACAGTTTTTACATGTGGCAAAGTATTCAAGAGCAGTAAGGTAAATGGAATGAGTGTTATAGTAAAATAATGATCTCAAATAAAAGTACGCTAATAACTGCAATAGGTTCACTATTAACACTTATGAAGGTTTCTTTTAATGTTTGAAATTCAATACTGACACCAAAAGTGATGCTGATCCTGGCTGAAAGATGGTTTACAAAAGCCTAAAAGAGCTGAATTTCAGAATCAAGTTGATGTCACTGTATATTGATACAGGTGAGAATCTAGGGTTACTCGTATTTATTTATTTATTAATGCCACTTCATCTGAAGTACAGGTTTCCCTTCTCTACAATTAGAATGAAATAATCCAGGATGAGTATATTATATAAAGTGATATTTTAACTAGATAATCTACTTCACAGCTGAATTATCTGTTTGTTTTCCTTACTTCTGGGGTATACATTAACTCAGGTGATTACAGCTCTAGAGGTGCAAAAACTGTGACCTCTGAAAGCACTTCAGAAATTTTCTAAAAGATAATATGAAGGCAATGTAATGGTCTAGAGAAAATACCTAATAATTCAACTAGAAGAACAACGGCTAGGTTGTCCCTAACAGGCAGTTTATACCAGGGCAAAACGTGGTACAGAATCTGAGTGTTGTACGGTTTCCAGGAATATTTAGCACTTGTTCCAAGAAAAATTATTTGGATTTTTCTTTTTTTGTTTGCTAGGCATGTTTGAAAGTGCTATTGAATTGTTCTTCTGAAGAAATATATACTTGCATAATTTTCCTTCTGTTGTTTTCCAGCACAGTCAAGAACATTAAAGCTACTCTTTTGGTTTCAGACTTCCAGAATTAAACTGGAAGTTGTAGTTCTGAGAAACACAGAACATTCATACTGATAAATTCTTGCTAGGACTGTCCTACTTTTTACCTTGAAATAAATCTCTTTTCTGTGAAATCTGACAAGAAACATTAAAACAGAACTATTTTAAAATCAAATGCCATTAACTTCTCTAATAAACAGAGGAAAATTGTGTATTGATAAATCATTGACAGGTTGGGGACTCTTCTTGTACTCTTTGTGTTTTGTTTGGTATAAAGTACAGAGTTACTTAGTAGTGACAGTCAACCAAAGACATGACTTCAAGCAGATGCAAATGAAACTTCAGCAGTAGCCTCAGGTGAGACCAGAGGAAAGGTGTTAACCTGAGACCAACTACAACAGTGTAAAGAGATGCTGTAGCTGCTGTTCTAAAAACCATACAATTCCATCTTTCAACTGTGTTAGTATTGGGCCTAGAACCATTGTATCATGATCCTGGATAACAGATTCTGCCTTTGTAATGAGTCTGGAAGTGTCTAAAATAGAAATTATATCCTGCCACTTCAAGCTGTCTCTCAAGGGACACACTTTAATCATATAGAAATAATTACAGAATCCAATTTGAATGGTTGCTTGGGCTATACTCTTTATCATGTTTAACAGAGAGGTTTAAGGACAAATGATTTAATGTTTGATTTTTCTGTACTGCATATTGTTACAATGAAGGGTGAAAACAGTAAAATTCAGGAATCAAAAACCTAAGTGACAAAGCTTTCCTTCCCTGCAGCAAGTAGGTAGGGAATATTGCCCAGAGCACGGAGTGGACATCTGGACTGTAGAAACCATGAAATACAGAATACATCCTGCAGCACTGAGGGACTTGGAGCTAAACAAAGACAGGTACTTCTCTCTTGTGTTAGGAGAGATGTCTTGTATGCTTTCCCCAGTCTAAGTTATATCCTTATCATTCCACGTAAATGAGATTTATTTGTCTAAGAAAATGATAGCAAAATAGACCAACATAACTTATTAATAGCATAACTAATTCATAGAGATTTTTCTGATCAGGGTAGTTTTTCACTTAAAAAGCTGACCTGAAAGATGATTTTGCTGTCCCTGCTGGCATTTGATATGCTATATGTTTGTCTTTAAAGGCACTAGCAAGTGCTTCCATGACTCAGTAACACAGTCTTCTGATTCTGACCCTACACATAATTGTCCAAGATGTTTCTGGCTGCTGTCGGCATTATAGATAGTATCAGATAGAAGGATCTTTGCAAGTCCAAATTCTTCAAGTTTTCTCTGTATTTTAAGAAAAACTTTGCCATAAAGTTAGAAGCTGTGAAAGAATCTGTATGCTGCCTTTTGTGATGTGTAGAAGATATGTACAGTGGCACTATATTGTTACCAAAGGCTTTTTACACATGGCTGCATTTCACAATGATCCACAGTGTAAGAAGCCACAGTAAAATAAAACAAGTAGCACTGAAATCATTCCAACTATTTCCATATTTACTGCCTGTCCTCATTGAAGTCGGTGGGATTTCTGCCATTAATTTCAGCAGTAGGAGGATGTATAACCCTTAGTGAAGTATAAAGTAAAATATACTCTATAGTTAGAGTTAACCTTATCATAAGTAATCATCAAAAGTCACTTATTTAACAAAAATGGCCTTCTAAATAAAGGAGAAGCAGGTGTCTAGATTCAGCAAAGCATTTAAAACATTTGCATAAAGCATGTGGCAAAATTGCATGGAAGTTAAAGTCAACAACACAGTTATGGACTCTGGAGGAAGGGGTTGGATAGAAACATTTGCTGAATACGGGCTGTGGTCTCAGGCCTGCATACTTCTCTTTCTAGAAGAGCTCTCCTCACTTTTAGGGAGTTTTATGAGAATGTGTGTGTACAATCATGCTGAGTTCCTCCCAGTTGTGGCTTTACAGGCACAATTGGAAGAGCTTTCCTAAAGCACAAAGCAGTTACAGACATTTCACAGTACCTGGCAGCCTGTGTGAGTGAGAGACAGAGAGTGATAGAAAGAAGGAGAGTTTATTCTTGTAGATGCAGATAGCATTTTCTCCACCGATCTGCTCAGTGATAATGCTGAAAAAAGGAAAGGTCTAAAAACCTCTTTAGACACAAGCCCTTCTTAACTTGCTGGAATGGTCAGCTGAAGCTGATACCAGATCTATCTTGTCATTAATTTTTTTAATGTCCTTGATGGAATGGTAAGTGGTGAAATTGTCTTAGATTTGTATAGACCTAGCAGGATAATCAGTGTGGAAGTAAGTGTGGTTAAATAAAGGAATTGTCTGCTAACTCAAAAATGATCTGTGCCTTTCTCTCTATATTAGCCATTAACACTGGTACAGTGCTTTGAGATTTACGGGTAACCCATACTGCATACTGCAAATATAAAACTTAATGTTTGCTGAGATACATTGTATTTTCTGACAAAAATGATAGCTTTTAGCTCTGCGATAATACTGCAGTTATTAATTCCTCAGAATTTCCTTTGTTTATTGCTCTCCTGAAATGACACTGAAATCATACGTGTGGATTTGGTTGATGGATAATTCTGTTTCACTGTTCAGGGAAATTCCACAAAATTAGCACCCGATTCATTCATTAGAGTTAATGGAAAGACATCTTCTGGCTAATGTATAAGGCGTGAAACACATTACTGAGTGTTCATAAAAGTCATAGAGATTGCTTTAATTTTCTGTAATGATGATGATTTCCCTGACATTATATTGATACTAATTGTTTTTCTCCTTCTCCAGAATGTCTTATCCTAAATGTGTTACGGATCAGTCAGTATCACTAGAGCATTGACAGATAATTTTGAGATGAAGGTTTTTAATCTGCAAATATATGAGACAGTCATATAATTTTCTGCAAGATTAATGCCCAAGAACTAAAAAAAAACAACAAAAAACCATAAAGACTGTAGTGTCAGGTTAGGTAATGTTAGCAATTAGTTCATCTGTGCAACCTTAATTTATTGCTCTGTGTGTTTGTATTATGATACAATCTTAATGACATCATCACTCTGTTATTTTTCAACCAGAACTCTAGCTTAGTCAGTGCACAAGTTGGATGAGGTTCAGTTAGTGATCAACTATTCAAAATTTTGCATTCTCCTCATTCCTTGTTTCCAGCTTGTTATTCCAATCTGTCTCTAAAGAAAAAAATGACTAATTTCTTTTTTTTTTATGATGCTCTTCATTTTACTACTGTTGCCTCACAAACATTTATGCATTTATTTTAGTGCTGTGAGATGTGGGCATTATGTTATCCTCAGTTTAGAGATGGAGAAAGGCAAGAGAATATTGATTAAATTGGGACAGTATGCCCTCATTTCCCAATATGAAGCACCGGGGACTTGATTTTTCAAAATGCTTTTGTCCTAATATAGCCAAAGCACAGCTCCCCTTGCTTTCAGGTGCACTTGTTAGGGCTGGGAAAACATATTGTCTCAAATTAGGCTTCCAGGCAAAATAAGCAATTTATAATTCTGTTAACAATTAATACTCTTTACATTAATCTTACAAGAAATCATTTTGGCATAGGTAGTGTTGATATGATTAAGACATGCAGAATACCTTTTCTGGCTCTCTGCATGCAGACTTGCAAGTCTCAGACTGACAGAGAGAGGAACTGCTGGCTCCTGGCTCCCACCCCTGTGCAGGTAGACCCACGTCTTGCTCCTTTGTTTCTCTGTGTCATGGTACGTAACTTGCCAGGTGCAGCTGGTATGCTAGAGATGTGATCCACTGACCAACCTGTCCAGCACAAGGAGCCAGGGCATTGGAAAGGGCCCTGCACCTAGGATTTGCCACTAAAGGGAAATCAGCGTCCAAAGTGGCCTCACCAAAGGCATATTCCCCAGTTGCAACCCAGCACCACTGATCTTGTCTCTGACCTGGCAGCCAGGTCCTGTCCTTCCTGCTCCCAAGGTCTAATGCATAATGTCTCATCATTTGGAAAACAAAATTGTAGTGATCTGTGGTCATGGATAATGTAATCTGTCAATATTGAGTCATAAACAGAAGTGAACAGAAGGGATACTAAAACTATTCTGACTTGACTGAGTTCAGACAGATAAAATACTATTTAAACTTCTTGTAAGTGGAACAATAGTGCCATCAGGTGGGCAGGCAGGTGAGTGATTCCTTGGAGAATTCATAGAACATCCTGTTGTGTGTATTTTGAATGCATTGCAATATCAGTAATTTGGGTTCATCCTGGATGCGGTTGTTTTATATTAAAACTAACAACCTAATTAGCACTAGGTCCTGCCATCCATATAGGCTACATCATCACTGTGAGATGTAGAGGCCTGCCAATCTTAATCAGTGTATAAAATGTAATCCATTGCATAAAGAATGACATAAAAACTTATGGAGCATTAAATACATGTTTTGCTTATACAAGTGTAATTTCACCACTACTTGTTACCATAATCAGGTTTTATACCCTGATGTTTTATTAACTCAAGATTTTTACAGCAGGTGCTAGCTATTATGTGAATATTGAAAATAAATGGCCCACACAAATGCTTTTAATTTCTCATTCTCTTTATATTTTTACTAGAATCTCTAAGGGCCAAAATTCATATGAGCAGAGTGGCTTCCAGTTTAATTTTCCAGTGATATAAAGACCTTCTGCTTAAAACATTGAGGAATATGGTTCAAGTAGTGCGTTGCACTACTTCAAACATTTTCTAGCAATATGAAGTCACTTGCCAGCAATTGTTCATGATCTTTCAAGGTACAGAATGTATAAACAAATAGTAGACTTGCAGTAGGAAAGATTGTTTACAGTACAGATAGCTTGGTCTTTGTCTTAAACACTTTTTAAGATTTGACCAGGGCTTGAAACTCTGAAAAAGAAAGAAAAGAATAGTAAAATTGGACCACATTTTTAATCTCACAGTCAAAACAGTATTTTAATTTTTAGAGTTAAGTTGGGAAACAAATGATATTTTGTCCAAGAATCATTTCTTGAAGTTTAGTGCATTGTATGCTGATAATAATGGATACTTAAAAGAAATGTTGCATTTAAGTATCATTTTCACATTGTATCAATAGTTCAAAAGTAAAAATCAGTGAAATGATATACTAAAATTTCCTAAATATTTAAATTATGATTCCAGTCATGAAAAATCTCTGTAGATGAAAAACTGGACTGACCACCAATTGCCCACGGCAGAATGTAGACAGGCTCCTGTGCTAGACCTTTTCTACAATAGGAAGCAGAGCTGAGCACCTCAGAATCGGATCCATAACAGCCAGCATGTGGAGCAGGGCAGCTGTCTAGAGCTAGACACTAGGAAATGCCAAGGGCAAAAAATTACTCCATTTCATAAAAGGAATCTTACCATCCACTCCAATTTTACCGTCTCCATCACTGTCACCTGCTGCCAGGAATGCCTTGGTCTCAGCATCAGTCAAAGCTCTGGCACTGGCAGAGAAGTTCTTCAGGAACAGTCTGTTAAAAATGAGAGGACAAATCAGCAAGAAATATTCAGTACTAGAAGCATTTAGAGTTTGTTATTAATAATAGCTGTAAAATTCCAAGCCTAATTCAATCTTTGAGACTATTTCAAAAACTCTTTGTGAAATCCTGTTGAATTCAGTGACGAAACTTCCTTCCACTTCAATGAGAACAAGAGTAAGAAAGGAAGAGGTTGTTGCATCATAATATGTAAAAATCCCTTGGTGACATTTTGGCTTCATTGGATTGTAAAGGTAAAATTAAAACTGATTCTCTAGTGGCAAGATTCCTCTTCCTCTTCCTTATCTTCCTTCTTCTCTCCTAAGATGTAGGTTCTTCATAAGAGTGGCAAGAATTTATCTAGCCTTACTTTTTAACTTCAAAGTCAGATGAATACGATCTGGGAGGTGGAATTCAGGTGACAAGAACCAGATGAGAGAACGATAGCCCTTTGAACTCAGTCTAGTAAAAAAACTTGCAATAATAAAAAGCAAACTCTAGCAGAGCTGCTATTTTTGTCTTTGCAGTCTGTCACTTATCCATACATGAAATAAAGATTTTCAGTGCTATAGAAGTATTTTCCCCTTGTGATCCACCTCTTCCTTCATTATTTGTCTTGCAACCTCTTCAGCACAAGCACAAAAAAAAAATTGATTTTGTTCTAGAATCCAAAGAGATGGAAAGAAAGGGAGTATTTCTAATCTTATCTTGCAGACATCTTGAGACAGTAAAATGAAAGTCTATTGATAAATCTTTTTTTTTTGGGGGGGGGGAGGGATTTACTTACTTCAGTTCATCTTCCTCAATAAAGCCGCTCCTGTCCTGGTCAAGAATTCCAAAGACTTCGGCGAGCTGGTCTTTGGACTTGGAGTTAAGACCCACTTTGACAAAAAAAGTTTTGTAATTGAAGGAATCTGCAGCTGAAATAAATAAGCAAGAGGAGATGATGAAAAGTAGTTAGAGATCTGGCACCAAAAAATAAGCTTTTTCTGCATAAAGCAACAAAGTGCTCTGCAGCACAGCGAGAGTCATTACAAACTCCATTCAACAATCTTTCGTTTTCCTCAGTTTACTTCAGATTAGTAGGATATTTCCATTAATGATCTCTCAAGCATAGAAAGAAAAATATTAACTATGGTCTTCATCACGTAGGAACATAAATTTATAAGTAGATACTTCATTCAAACAACGATTCACAAAACTTGGTTATGGAAATCCTGCTCGTATTGAAATCAGTAGGAATTTTATCATTATTCTCCAAGTAAAACCAGGATTTCAGCCTCTGTTTTTTTGTACTTAAAATTGCTAAAATGGACAAGTGATGATGGGGTCCGTACCTTGGTTGTCACAGATTAAAACTTGCATCTGTTCCATTCCCTTTTCTCCTTTTTTTCTCTTTGGTAAAACAATTAAAGTTGTAGTTTGCAAACGAACATAACAAGAACATCTTACCATGTACTCTGGAGATGGAAAAAGATGTTACATTATCTCATTCATCCCTTCAGCTTTTTCTGTTTCCACTGGAATTGGGGACTTGGGGTAGCAAGGAAAGAGGAATTTGATAGATAAACTGAAAGGCCGAGAAGTTTTCAAAAGGTAAATGTTACCTTCACAGCTTTGTAGACCAGCAGCAATTTCAGCATCTGTCAGTATACCGGCAAGAGCCATGTCCAAGCTACTGTAAAATGGAAAATAATACTGGATAGAGTTAATATAAACAATGATAAATAAGAACTATATGGAACTATGGGGGGTTGATGCTTTGATGGGAGAAATAGCAGCAGCTGTAAACAATGGTGCAGTGGATCCACTGCGTATTGATCTTGCTTTATCAGCCTTTGATGCTGCCTGATGAGGGCAGCCACGTTTGATTAGTGGGGGCAGTCGCAACATACATCCCACTGCAAACCAAGGGAGCTGCCCTGCAGGAGCACTGACTCTTCCATTCTTTTCTTCAGACACAGGTAGTGGATCGGCTTTGCTGTTATCTCTGGTTAAGAATTTTGGGTGCACAGACTGAGGACAAAACCAAAATAGAACTGCACTGCGTTTTGGGATCCTTGGTTATTTCCATGCATTTTTTTTGAGTGGATCAATGTGATGACTACAAAAGCTCCCAGAGGAAAGATTCAACTCACCTTGTTGCTTTGTTTTCCCCAAGCCAAGAACAGAAAAAAGTATAAAAGATCTAGAGTCCTCTTGACTTAATTCTTTCTTAAATGGCAGAGATAATGACTTATATAGACCTTAGTTAAGTCCTCCCGACCTTTTACAGAAGTCCTAGAGCCACGTGATGGCTCAGATACCCCAGAGGATAAGTTACTGTAGCTGACAAGACCTGCTAGCTAATCAGATTGATATTTATATCACAAAGGAATGTGCATGGTGTTTTAGACAATATGTAAGGTTTAGTGCCATACAAAGTAAATCCTCTCAACTTGCACCTATTTTTAGTCTAGCGAGTGATTTTTGAGCTGTGGATGAAAAAGTTTTATAGACTTTTTCTTGCTTAAATGCTAAGTACAAATAGACATCTTCATGGTAGACTTTGACTTGTGACGGCCCAATCCTGATAGCAATTACTCATGAAGTGTTACTCCTGTAATCCCCCTAGTAGCCTTCAAATAATGGTAGTACTGGTGATATATGTGATAGATATATCTGACATACAAGTAGAATCTCGCATAGATAAAACTTTTCATTTTGAATGATCCCAAATCATTTTTAATAAACTGATATGTAAGGTTCAGTTATTCAGTTACTGAAATATGTACTTTAGAATATAAAAATTTAATAGCAGAAGACATTTGCTCAGTATTAATTCACTACCTGATGCACATTTTAAATAATAACAATAGTAAATGTGTCCCTTTATATAATGAAGGCTGTCAGTTGCTCAGTGGCACGCAGCATTACGCTCCAAATAAAGGCAAGGCAAGGAGTGAAACTGAGCAGTGAAATCAGTGATACTTGTTTTCCTCTTTTCTGTATTGAAAAGATAAACTTTTGTGAGGATTCGAACAATGGCTAAGCACAAGCAGCAGCTTTTCTTTTAGCGAGGTATTAATAGGACCCTCAGCTTGTCTATCTCATGAAATCTATAGGAACTTAATGGCTTTGAACATGGCTGAAGCTGGCCAATGTTAAAGAAAACAGGAGTACGTTTCAAACCCACGTATACATACACATCCTCAAAATATGATTGTAGGTTTAAATGATATTTCAGTAATGCCATTACATTTAAAATAAAGTCCAATACTTGGTCAATATAATATAAATCTGCTGTCTTTTCTCTCAAAAATTGTATACATCAAAATACAGACAAAACCTCATCTTGCATACCTTAGTTTTTCTTGGTCATTTCTTCAAGTGTTGCTTAAGAGCAGAACTAATTGTATTATTCTAAACCTCTGCCATATGGTAGATTGAGCATTGTTAAAACAAAGCTTTCTGGGCTCTATAAAAGCAACCAAGCAAGTTGCTTTTAAAGGCATTTTGTCCTGAACTGAGGGGTATAAACGTAGTGATCCAATCAGTCTTCCCATCTGGAAATCTAGCTTTGCCTCTGTTTCAGATTCCTAAGAAATAATTGAGAATATTGCCTGGTGTCAGAGAGGATCTGATAATTGTGCCAGGATTTAATGAACATTCAAGAAATAACTCCTTGTCAGAAGACCACATTTATCGTTAACACTTTAAATATTGGGCGTTTATGTGGCTAACCGGAGCTTGCCTGTAGATGGCACCAAAGACAATCAAGTCCAGCCGTGAAATCTCTCTGGGGACTATTTAGGAGTAGAGAGAACCGAAGAACAGAAAGTGAGAACAGGTCCAGGGGATGTCCAGGGGACATTCTTTTAATAATAATGAGGAAGAATGGATTATTTCAGCTAGATATGGAAAACAGATTTTCCTGTGTTTATGCTGGCTAAATGTTACAGTCTCTCAGGGAGATCATTGCAAATATGAGGTCAGTTTGCTCTTTAAGCCCAGGATTTAGTGCAGAAAGTTAGTGTCTGGGAAATACCAGCTGATGAATATCTAGATTTGATGAAACCAAAGCAATTCATTTTGATTCAGATATTTGTACATTCTTAATTTGACCTACATTTCCATTTGAACTGTAGGATCGGTTGTGTCTTTGTAACTCCAGGGGAATTCATTGTCAAAGGGCACCTTCTCTTCATATTGTAATTGATGTGGTAAGCTGATTTTCTCTTTTGGGCTTTTATATACAGAAGATGCTGTTTTCTTGGTTTCATGAGCGTAGGACACATTGATGAGTAAATCTGAAGTTATTGAGTATCCCAGTCGATAGACAGCTTGCTTTGTAGGCCTTTAAGTCCATACTGATGTAATGTTATCTCTGTGCTTGCAAGCAAAAGTAATGTGGAAATGCAGAGAGTTTCATCAAATATGAAACTTTAAATTAATTCAGATTCCACAGCATCCACATACTAAAATGTTTTAAAATATACAAACGACTAAGAGTGAAAATGTTAGGTATATCTCTGTTCGGGGATTTAATCAAGATGTATCTATTTCAGTAACCCATTCCAGGAAATGAATCCTGCCTTGGCCCCTCTGCCCACACTGTTTGTGTGAAGAGCTCCGGCTGTCTCTGATGATGCTGCATCAAAGATTTTCCACATGGGCTGGCTGCTAACTCAAAGAAGAAACTTTACCAGTCTGTGTAATGAATGTTCTGACATCCCCTTGCCCTTTCTCTGCTCTCTCACTCCTCTTATTAGAAGATGAATGTCAGATTTTGAAGAGTTGGAGAGCTGAAATTGAAGTTTAGAAGTGGCTCAAGGTTGGGATTTCTACAGGAACATAAAGATATCAGGCAGTCAGCTTCTATTGAATATCAGGAGATTTTATCTTTTCATGCATCATTCTGCTCTTTCATCCTTTCTTTAGCAGGACAGACCAAAATTTTGGTTTGAGAGACATGATGGATTCAGTAGCTGGAGCAGTAGTTTGGGTTTGGGATGTTGGGTTCAAGACCTGGGCCCACTATATCCTTTGTGTAAGAGCGTGTGTATGACAATCAGTTTCTTTGTGTTCAGTTCCCACTATACAGGGTTCATAGTAAATCTTTATTTCAGAAGAAGTGTTGGAAGAATTAGAGATTAAACTGCTCACATAGGCTAATGAGGGGACTGTGTATGCGTCTGAGGTATGTGTGAGAACTTACAGTCTCTGGGCTCTGTGGAAGGCTCTGCTGTTCAAATTTTGGGTCACTCTTTAATTACCTTAAGTAAAGGTAATTAAACAAAAAGTTTGTGTACAGACAACATTTCTTTCATCCTGGGAATTATGGAGCTGTATTATACTGATTAGGATGGCCTTACTTTATAAACTGAGAAGAAGATATCAGTGTGATATACAGGATTTTGCTAGATCCTTTCTGCTTTGGCGTAGCATAAACAGTTTATAGTAGAATCTTGGGGTTGTCACTGTGTACTCAGCTGTATTTTATTTGTGTAGTTTATTCATAAAAGTTTGATTTAGAGGATTTAATCCCAATTAGGTTGCTCAGAGAGACTGTAGAACATCCATCCTTGGAGATACTCAAACTCAGCTTAGAGCAATCTGCTGTAGAGTTGGCCCTCTGATTGAGGGGTTGGGCCAGAGAGCTCCAGAGGTTCCCTCCAGCCTAAATTACTCTGTGATTCTATTCCTTAATTGGGATGATTCTATGCTTTAATTGTGGTAACACTGTGATATCACCATATGTCTCACTACTTCTTCAGGTGGCATCCAGATAGATATTCTGCAGTCAGCAGGTTTTCTCTAACACTATGAGAGCATTCCAGTTCAGAGAACAGTCCTTGCTGTTTCTTAAGAAAATTGAAGGCTGCCACTGGCTGAACTTAAATTCACTCATAGGACCTTCCAAGAAAACTGTCCTTTAGAGATGTTCTTATGAATTTCTGTAGTTCTGTGAATGAATGACAGGACCTTTCCTTTCACATCTGCTGTTTGCTTTATTCTGTGGCAATATGCTACGACAGGATGTGCATTAAGAGACAATCAGTACATGCCTTCGGTGCTCTGTCTGGAATGCAGGGCCATAATTGTTAAAGTATATCTTTAAATGCAAGATGAGGAGTATTATTTTAATTTGTTAATGCTTCCATCACACAACAGATTGAAATTGTTCCCTCTTGATGGAAATTATTCTTTCGGCTCTAAAAATGTTGATCCTAGTGTGAATGTAAGACTTCACAGAGAATAAGTGTTGTTTTTGCAGACTAGTCAGAGGGTGGGGAGTTGAAATTGGGACTTTTTGGAGTTTTACTATAATTTCTTACTAGGAAAGTGGCTGGATGGCTTTAACAAGATTTAAAACTCATCTTGTTGCCAAGAGTTACTGTTCAAAGAGAACAGATTTTCTTATGAACAGAATTCTCTTAAGTTTTACTTAGAGTTGCAGCATATACAGGAATTGCCTAATTCTCAGCTTGCGGCAACAGAAGGGAGTGACATGCCATTGCCTAGCCTCTCTGTAACACAGGATGGGTCGCTAGACAGGCTTGCATTTCTTGCATTCCATGTTAGACTTTTAGGTGTGCAAGGAATGCAATATCAGGTCTGTCACCTATGGTATTCCCGTGCGTGCCATCTGCTTTGGAATACTGACATATTTTAGTGATTTTTAGTGTGAGGAGCTAATGTGTATAATGTAGTATATCTGTATATTGCTGCAGATCTGGGTTGCTCTGGATTTTTTCTTCAGTGGATAGGAAAAGGAAGAAGGTAAAAGGAACCAACAGAGTCTCTTCATTATGCAAAATATTTCACTGTTGCAATTAACACCAGCTATAATTTAAACCCAGATTTAACACCAAAGGAGTTGGTGATAGAATTAGGATTTATATTCATGATAATTCCCAAGGCTTCAGTGAGACTGATTGCTAGAATTCCTCTTTTGCATTAACAGTCTTAAGTCTGCCAAGCAGTGCTCTTACATGCTTGGATGTAAGTGAGCTGTACTTGCCTCACATAATCATCTTGCAATTCCTGGAAATGCCAACTCTGTCTTACATAAAAGTTCCAGAAGGCTTTGTTTCTTCACTTTTTTGAAGCAGTTGCCAAATTATGTTATAATTATCCAGTTTCAGCAGGGAGTATTAAAATGGCAGTCTACTTGTGCACTGGAACCATGTCCTGGTTGGGATGGGAAAGAGACAGCTAGATGTTGGTAGGGAAGTTTCCAACCCACTCAGCCAGAAATGCGCAACATCCACTCAGTCTACTGAGCCCTGCATTTAACCGTGAACATGGTTTACTTTGTACATTAATGAAGACAATGCTATAGCTAGCTCTAAACCCTGTTTGAGACTTAGCAAAAGAAAGCATAGTTCTTAATCATTTTCAGACTTAGGTAAATTGCTAATATTATGGACTATACTGATAATTATTCACTGTAATAAATGAGTTGAGTCATGGCTGTTATTTAACAATATAACATGAATAGTATTTTTACTCTGTTTGGCATTAGATAATCAAACAGCGAGACTGAATATTGTTTTATCTGTAGCAAACATAGAATTTTACAAATGTGGCAAAGTCTTATAGTTTTTTAGGTATTAAGAGATAATAAGCAACATGCTCGTGATTAACAGAAACCCCCCCAGTACTGTGGCCTCTGTCATCAAGGGACTGTGACTTTTTACAGTGGCAGGGTTGGGGTTAGATCCTTCTCCCCTATCTCACAACTGCCTTAGATTTCGTGAAAGATAAATCTTCTTAAGGGAGAGTTACATTTTAGGCCATAAACACTTTCTGACAATATGTGCTGTAGCCTAGTACTCGATTTTTTAAAATTACCCACACATTTATTCTGTGCTTTAAGCTACATGTCAACTCCTCTTAATTTTTTTCTCATAGTTTCAGCACTGGAACTGAATATAGATTATTTTTAGCTATCTTGTTAGCATCTCTTTTCCTCAAGGATCAGAGAATTAGGCAGAAATAAAACTCCACCAAATCAGGACAGTTAAGCCTTAAAAGATGTCATATTGTTTAAGATCATCAGAACTGTGTCTGTGAGGTGAGGTGGCGAGTCAGTATGGGATGGAAAACCTAAACAGAGAGAATAAAAAAAAGCATTTTTTCCCCCAAAGTTTTTTTTATGTTTTTCTCCCTTCTTCCAGCCACAACTTCAACAAAAATCACAAAGTGCCTTCTTTACAATGGAGGTGTAACAGCACCACGTGACCAAAGCATTTGTACATTGCAAGATCTCTCAGCAATCCTGTGTGTGGAGTTGATACATGGGGATTTTGCTAATGCCTTGAAACAGTATAAAAATGTACAAACACATGTTGAGTGTGAGGTGCTTGTTGGAGGAGGTAATTGGAAGAGTCAGTCCAAGGTTGCCTTTGGTCTAATGCTGTTTATGCCTTCACCAGAGACTGGAATTCTGTTGAAGAAAGAAAGTGAGAAAGGGAATAAAGCTAGATGAAAGTGGTTTGTAACAGCTTTAGAAAAGATAGATAAAAATGTCCTAAACTCCTATCCATGGAGGTCTCCCAAAGTTATTATAACACTACACAAGGTACTGCTAAACTGAGATGCTGGGGGCGTAACAGATTTTTCACTCCTTAAAAAGAGTATGTGCTGAGAGGAGTGCGTCTGTAAATTCATATTCGTAGGAAATCCTGAGCTAAAGCTATCTTTAACCCATTACAAACTCTGACAATAGCCAAGGTGGCAGGGAGTGAATTAGAACAAGCCGATAGCTTTCAATATGAATTATTTTGGTCTTGTTATTCTAAAGAAAAAATATTAGTAATGACATAATTCCAGAATGGGAAATATGATGGTTAAGGGCTAAGATCTGCATAAATAATGTCCTATTTGGGCCTTATAAACAGAAGCTGCAAAACCTGCTGCTAAAGCAAATTCCTTCAACAGTGTATCTCTCTCTCCTCCCAAACTCTGGCTAAGATTAGCACGTGTGTCTGTTAGAGTTATTGCCACCTGTCCCAGTTCAGCTGAGACAGCCCAGTTTTCAGTGACTTCATCTCTAATACATGATGCATAATGTCCTATTTTCCTTTCCTGCAATCTCTAAAAGAAACAACCTGGCCAGTTCACATCATTCCTCTGAGGTTTTCTTAATAAGTTTGATTTAATTTCTCATAGAAAGGCTGCCCAGTAAAGTTTGTACTGATCAGATAATTTTTTGGCACAAAATTTTGTGGTGCATTGCAGCAGTTCTATCCTTCAAAAGCATTATCAGACTTATTTTAGATTATGGAATTATCCAATCAGTAATATTGGCCAACCTTTGATAGATGGAGAAATAAGTAAATCTAGGTAATAGTGTGCTTAAAAGCAAAGTATCATGTGGCCAGAAGCATCCACTGCCAGAATTAAAATTTGGAGAATGAATAGGTGTTCCAGATATTTAAAAAATCTGGCAGGCTGAGTCTATGGACCAGCCTCACTGCAGAAATTAAGCATGGAGCCATCATTATTGGCTGGAAGAACAGGCTCTACGCTGGGACTAAATGTGGTATTACAGCAACAGAGATCAAAGAGGAATAAAGCTATGAAATCAAAGGTGTGTTTGCTGGTGTAAAAACTGCGGCAGAAAGTACCGGGCCAAATTACTTGGATGAATTCTTGGGTGCCGCAGTTTAAATGTAGCTATAAAGGCATGCATTTTAAAACACAAATTTGGTGAAGTTTCCAAAAGTCCTACCTTCCACTCCGATTTTGCCATCGCCGTCAGTGTCCCCTGCAGCCAGGAATGCCTTGGTCTCCGCAGCAGTTAGCACTCTGGCATTTGGAGAGAAATTCTTCAGGAACAGCCTGAAATAGAACAGGGCTTGAATTTTATTCTCTGAAATTTCCTTGGCAACTTGGTATTTCTGTTTTTCTTACTTAAATCCAGGCCAAAAAACATGGTTATGTGTAATGCCTGCTCTTAGTGTGTGAGGAAATCCACACAGATTCAGCGAAAGACAAGATACTGCATTTTGTTTAAAAATAGCGGCAAGTTTCTTCTAGGACATCAAGAACGTTCAGAGGCCTACACTATCTAAAGGAATACAACAGCTGGACGCTACTTACTGAAGCTCCTCTTCTTCGATGAAACCACTCTTGTCCTGATCCAGGATTCCAAAAATTTTCTTTACCTGATCAGGAGTTTTGTTAGTTAAACCAACCGTGGAGAAAAAAGACTTGTGATTGAAGGAATCAGCAGCTGGAAGAAACAAAAAGTTGTTTAAATATCTTCCCTTTAAGTTGCTACTGCTGTACGTATTCCTTGGGACTATGTATTTCTTTTCTTTAAGCATCAGCCTGCTCCTGTTTCTCTTGTTTCCCAGTGCAGCAAAATATAATATAATGTATTCTTTCCCTTTTTAGTTACTCTGTGCCTGTGGTCATATCTCCTTTCAGCCAGTTTGACATTTTCTGCTACAATGCACATTCTGCTAAATCAGGATTTTTGCAGCATGTCACATGCAATTAATGATAAATATTTAGAGGATGCAACTGTGGCTTAAGGACCAATTCCTGTAATTCTTATTTCATCTCCACTTAGCCCTTACTTTGGTGAAGGATTTGGTAGAAAATTAAGTAATCCACTGTCTTTACCTCATTGAGCATTTGGAAAATTTTTGGCTTTATCCTGCCAGGGAAGAGAGCAGAGGCTGCTCATTGCTTCAGAAATGACATTTTTATTCCGCAAGCTCAGACTTTTTGCAGACCTGTTGAAGGCTAAATATTTAAATCTAGGTCTTCAACTGTTTTAAGAATTGAAATAGTGTTTAGAATAGTGTTAAGCCAGCCTTATATCAGTTGAAACTGTGGCCCTTTAACTGCTGCTCTGCATTTCGGGGAACGTTACCCACAAAATAACCACTTGTAAGACTTTCTGAATTCATGAGGCTATACTGTAATGGAGCTACAAAGAGATCTCACAGGGAAGGAATCTAAAGGGAAAATGATAGGCATGTCATCTTAAGACGTAAAAATGATATGCATCTTCTGGTTGCAGAGAGACCATTCCTTACCCTGGCAGCTGGAGAGAGCAGATTCAATATCTTTAGCAGAAAGGATGTCAGTGATGGCCATTGTTGAACTGTAAAATAAATTAAATGTGAGCTACTTAGTCATTAAAATGACTTCTCTACCTCTTTCATGGCTCTATTTGAAGTTGCTGCTGTGACACTATGTGATAGGGGAGACATTATTCATCTAATTGTAAGCGGAGCATACTGTAACAGATGTCTGCAGCAGGTGCTTCCACGGAAAGCTGGGTAATGAGGGAGGAATTCTGCATGCCGGAGTGTGGGGCCTCAGGAAGGTCTGATGCCCGTATTGCACTGGGAGGGAGCAAATCAAAGGTGTCTAGCACCACAAAACTTCATGACTTCTGTGTGGGTTTTCTGGAGGTGGATTATTACTCAATTAAAATAGACATGTATTTACAGCATACATAAAAGATAGGGCCAAATATATCCCCCGGAACTATATCTGGAACAAATTTAGTTGGAATTTTTTTTAAGCTAGTATTATTGTCAATAAATGTAGTGATCTTTACAAAGAATGAAAATAATAGCATAGAATAAATAAAATTATTTTTACTCATTTTAAAGAAACCTTAATTGATAGAGTAAGTTCCTCCTCTGTTTAACTGCACACAGTAAATGTACCATACATTTGGCCTGCTGGGCCACTGCCTCCATGAAAGACTACATTTCATGGTTGCTTTATGAAAAACTGCTCTCTGTAACTAAGCTGTGGTTTTCTTGATTCAGTGTAGATTATAGTAAGCAAGATTTTTATCTAGATTTTGGCATTTCAAAATACTGATGTGCTTAGAATAGAGGTATAGAGACTTATTACTCGTTCGTAGAAGGGAGGAGGCATTTTCTTCTGTTACAGCAGCTTTTGACAAAAGATACTCTTTGTCCCATTCAACCACCAACAGTCTCAATAGTCTTTGCCAAAGCAGTATATTTCGCTTAAGCAAATGCTACAGGCCTGAGTTTCCAGTCAATTTTATTAAGGGGAACTTAGCATCAATGCATTTCCAGTTCTAGAGTACACAGCAATGAAGACTGGTTAGAAATGAAAACTTGTGGCATTACCGTGAGGCAGCCCAATATTAGTTCAGGAAGGGGAACCGAGGCATGGAAAAGTTATTCTTGAAAATCACAAGAGAACAGAATTCAGATTTCGTGAATCCCAAACTGGTCTTCAACAATATCATCCTTCCTATCTAAGTATAGGAAGCAGCATTCATGTGAGAAGGAAACCAATGCTGGTAACCATTTATGGTCTGTGCACTGATGCTAAGATCTACACACAGGTTGAAACTTTGCCCAAGCAATCAAACGGCCGCCTCAATACCTGTTGGTCTGCAACAGAGGAAACTGTCAGTCATTTCAGTCTCCTTCTGAATATCTCAGAAGGTGCAGGGAGACCATGGGACAAATTCATGCTGATGGCCATGGGTGTTTCTCCAGCTAAGGCAGAAGAGTTACTTCTGTTTTGCCATCAATTATTTTGTCCCAGTGGCTTCTCGTGCCAAATATTTGCTCTCAGCGCTTGGCGAGATCATTTGGAGCTCTGCCATTCTCCTAATTCTCACTGCTGACAGGATTAAAAACAGAGGGGAAAGTTGGAGGAAAACCTAAAAACTGCAGCATGGTCTCATTTGCTATGAGGTACAACGTTCCTGTCTTTTTCCATCCTGTGATCTGAATGCTGATTCTATTCTGTGTTAGACTGTAAAGGTATGACAGACTGGAAGCTGTTATAAGAATATATATTTTTAATTGCATAGGTGGTTTCCATTTAGGGAGCATTTTGATCTGTGTTTCTTTTTCTGAAAGCAGAGGATCTAATCAGCTTACCTTTGTGGTCTTCTTGACTGGATAAGGAAGCAATCTGGTTGTGAGGAACGCACTTGCTGTGTGTCTCCACCAGAGCTGAGCTTGCATATATATACTTTAAGTTGTATACCATATACAGATTTTAGATTTCAGCGTCACGAAGGGGGAATGGTGTCAAATGAACTTGCCTAACTAATCATCTTGCACTATTTTTATCTCAAGAGAATACATATGATATTTGCAAACGAAACAAGATAAGTGGCTAGATATGTGAAAAGGACTGATTCGTATTGAATTTCTTCTGATTTAAGCAGAAAATACTGACTTCTCTGTATGATGTAGGGCTGAAAGAAAAAAAAAACAATCTGGTCTGCTTGATCCCAGCACTGAGATGAAATGAAGCAGTACTAACTCCTGAAGTGATGCCTTTAGTGAATGTTTAAATGTGATGATTTGTTATATTATCTGTAGATACTGCATGTGATAGAGGCTTAATCATTCGAGCACTGAAAGGGAAAAAAAAAGTCCTGTTCAAATATTGTTTGTGTTGCAAACCATTTAGGGAAAGTAATAGTCACGTTGTCTCCCAAAATGTATGATCTGTTATTGTTTTAAAAGAAAACCAGTGAATTTGTTGCTACAGGAGGTAAAATAATATGATGTGGATCCATTGGAACAGTTGGCTGGGGAGGGCTTTGTGCCTGCCATGTTTCCCGGGAAAATCTTAGAATTCCGTGGGGCTCTGACATCCTCTGTAGCTGTGTGTGTAACGCAGAGGGGGGGATCTACCTGTTACTGTTGCGTGAAGGGGGGGAAAGGGGTAATCAACATTTGCCTGCCAGAGCTCTCCTCAAAAGGGCTTTCACTGAGTCAGGTTCGCAAAGTTGAACAAAATAAACAATTTGCTAAAGCAACAGATTAACAGGTTCAGGATTGCTGGTGATAAATGCACTTACTGCAACAAATTCTACTTTTTCTGAGCTCAAACTGTTAATTAAGTGCTTTCACCAATGGTATTTTCCCCGGGGTAACGTCCGACGTTGTCGGAGGCGCAAACCTTATCAAAAAGGCGTCCCCGTTTTGGGGAGGAGAGAGGTCCAGGCCCGTCGACCCGTCCATAGGTTGGTGTTCTCATCCTCGAAATGGAGGAACGTTTATGCGCTGAATTTATACTCTTGGCGAGGTGGGGCTGAGTCAAACACTGTGGGATGTTTGGTCCTTGTGGAGCTCAGCAGAAGGTGTCAATGGCTGCTGGCCTTTTTTTCCTTTTGCCCCTATCAACAACACCAGGCTGCAAGACTCCCGCCTCGCGCCAGGCATCGTTTTGGGTGGAGCAATGTGGAGTGGTGAGACCTCCGCCTCGCCCTGGGCACTGCCTCACCCCTCACCGGCATGGGCATCAGACCGCAAATCACCCTGGGTGTCCACTGTTTACCCCACGGCAGGGAGGATCACAGATAATCACAGACCATTATCCCACACTACCCCGCTGTCTCTGAGACCAAAGTCCCTGAGCCCCGCACGAAAGATCCTTGCTTTCAGCATGGAGAGAAAACTTTGACAGTAGCATCACTGCAGGGAAGAGTATGTGAGGATTGTCTTTGCAGATGTGTAATCTACCTCCTGATCTCTCTTACGTAGCTTTTTTTTCCCTTTGCTTTTTTTCCCCTGTGCTATTTTCAAGTGTTCCGTTGTGTAGTTGACCTTTTTCTCTAGATAACATAGAAAGAATTGGATCGTTTCAGTTTTCTTTCATGAACTGTGTAGCCTAACTGGGTTAGGAACCTGTCAGCTTGGATCTCATTTGTGGCTAAAAGCAGCAGAACAGTGAAAGACGATTCATACGGATGACAGCACACGATGGCTTTGTGGCCGGGGCAGGGGATGGCATCACAGGTTGAGGTGGTGGTACAGTAAGACGTGACAGTGCGGAGCCTGTCGTAATGTCAGAGGCAATATCAAGTCATCTTTTCTCAGAAGCATTTCCCTCTAAGGCAGAAGACAAACCTAACCAAGCACTGAAGCCAACCACGAACAAATTACAGCGTGGGGCAGGAAAGGAGGCAAGTGAGATATCTGTGGGACCTTAGTCCATCCAACATTGACAGCAGCTGATGAAAAAAGAGACAAAAGACTATTGCAAAAGATCCTGGGGGAGGGGGCTGTTATTTCAGTTACTTCATATAAACACAGTAAAAAATTTTTGCTACAAGTTTTTTTTTCTTTTTACAAATGCTGTATGTCTTTCCTCCATGAAAACATCTCACACAGAGGTAGTTCTTGTGATGAGGAAGAGCTGTTGGTTAAGAATGGCCATGTCAAGCCAGTCAGTTTTTCCATTTTTCTGAATGGGGTATTGACCAGCTGGTGCTGAAAAATTTTAAGAAGAATTTGCTGGATAGACATTTGATCCTGGCTCTTGTCATGCCACTGATGACATCTGGCAGAAGGGATGCAAATATCACTTTCCCCCCTCAAACTGTTCTAAGAAATGACTTATTCTACATGGGAAAAAATTTCCTCTCCCCTGCACACGCCACCCTTTTTCCCCCCCTCCAATTCGGAAAATTGCCTACATAGTGCCAACAACTGATGTGAAGTAAGTAGGGCGTTCAACATAAAAATTGATGGCATGATATGACCTAATGAAGCTAAGTTAAGAGGAAGGCCAAATTCTGCTGAAACTCTTGGACTGCAGGAGTCTACATGGGAATTTGGGCTCCGGTGTCTATTTCAGAGAATGCATTTGATTTTAGATGCAATGGCTTCTCATTTTGCCTAGAGCTAATTCCACATATGTTAACCCCTCGCCCCCACTCTTCCTTTTAAAAATAGCATTGATTGCTGTTATTTCTCTTAATGCCTGTGGACTGTTGCCATTAGTTTGAACTTTGTATGCGAATCACACAAGGATGCAGTCTTGAAAAGTGTGCTGTAGCAGGGTGATTCCTTTTGTTCTCTGAAATTTTACACGTAAAGCACGAATGCCGTATGATTTATGGCTCCAGTCTGCTGAGCTGCATTCAGACTCTGGCAAATTTTGGAGTCACTTTTGCAGTGAGATTGGAGGCACTAGAGATCCAGAACACGTGCACTGGCTGGGAGGATGAAATGCACAGGGATCATGTAACTCTATTTACAACCAGCCTCCAACAGCCATTTTAGTAGCACGCTCTACATTAGAGATTGCAAAAAACATCTGTCTGTCTAGTCATTTTTACTTTCTTAAATCAAACAGTGTTAGTAACTTTCCAGTTGCCAACCAACTGGGCAGGGAGAAGAACTGGGAAGCATTAAAAAGTAAGGAAAAGCAATTCCTTTCAGACTGTGTGGTTAACACAGTTAAGCAGTTTGACATCCTGGGACCTGAGCATTTCAATTTGCTTAAGTCTCATTGCCTGCTAGAAGATTTCTTCTGTAACGCAACACTGTAAATACCACTCTCTTTTTTTCCTTCTAAAGCCTAAAGTTACCTTGCCAGGTAGAAAGGCTGTATTTTAGGCCATTGTAATTTTTCACTGTGTTTTCACCTCCATTCTAGGACTGTTATCGTCCTCTCATTCTTTGAGTGCTGAAGTCATTCATGTGTGTAATAGAATAATGAAAATACACCAAACAGTTGTGATTGCCCACTTTAATTTAAAGAAATCTGATTTGGTTGCGCTGTATATGCTTATGCTTTTCCATGAATGCTTATGAGATGGAACATGGGAAGTGGGGTCTTCAGTCCTGAACAGGCTTTCTTTGCTAGCGCTGAGTTTTCCTGTTCCATGTGCCACTATGTCGAATTATCCACTATCACTAGTGAAGGCAAAGAAATCGCCTCATGCAATGTATTTAATCAATCATATATAACCAATGACATGTGAATGGGGAAAATGGAATATTCGTTCAGCTTGTACTTTGCTTTGTGAACGTATGAGATGAAAGAAATTGTGCGAATGTAGTTTTGTGTAATTGTATCAAGGCGTACTCTTGTCATTCTGGGAACATGACTCTTGGAGTGAGCTGGAAATATTTGTGAGTGGTTTTAGGTATATATTACTGAATCTAACATCTACAGATGGCTTGTAACTACACGGCATGTGGAAATGTTTGCATAAGGATATTAATCCTCCCAAAAAAATGCTGAAAAAGAGAAACACTGAAACAGCAGTTATGTGGTAAGGAAGCTGCACAAGGAAAATATACCAAATAACGTTTGTTTAATTTTGCAAACTTTAATGAAATTCAAAAATTAAGTAATTTATTTTTTACTAGCTATCATTCTAATATCAAGTGACTTCAACCTCTGAGGCAGATTTTCGGAGATTCTAAGAACTGACAATGTAACTTTTTCACTTCATAGCCACCCTTCAAATGCTAATTTACAAAATTTCTTTCCTCAGTCATATTTTTCTTATATGTATAAACCATCATTTTAAAGCCAGTTGGATTAATTATGTGAATCAGATAATTTCTGATTCTGCTTATAGGAAATTAGCAAGAGACAATTTCAATTCTGATTAAAAAATTTGGGACAAATTTGATCCAGATGTAAAATTTATGTAAGTGATATACTGTAGCAATAGAACCAGATATGACTGTGCTGCAGTTTCAGATTTTTGTTTCTGAATCCAGACAACTTCACCTATTTCACTTCCATTTCTAATTCATTCTGAAAATGTTCATGTATCAATGCAGAAAGAAAAAGGCCTTTTGAAGCAAGAGAGATTCACACAGAATGACTTCTGAGACGGTAGATTCCTGAGCCTGTTTAATCTGCTGGAATCATTCCTAAATGGACAAAATACTTTAACCTCAGGATGACTCTTTCCATAGTTTGAAAATGACATGTAGCAGGGGTCAGAAAGAATACAGAATAAATAATTTTCCTGCTTTAGTTCCATAGCAAAAAAAGCTTATCTGTATTTGAAAGTATCCTAATCAAATTGCTAATAAAAACCTATGTGTAGGATAGTCATGTTTTATGAGCAGAACATAAACACAGTTCTGTCAAAGCAATCCTCTCTAGCCGAGTTAGAAGCAAAGATATCTCCTGAAAACAGAAGTTCTCCTCAGTATTTCATCTGCTATGTCCTGTTCTTGTAAGTGTTACAAAACTCTCGTTCAACCTGAGACTGGCAACAGCCCGATGGAGGGACCTTATTACCGGAACTGTCTTTGGTCTGTGTTTTACCCCGCGTAGCCCAGTGGCATCCTGGTCCATGACTGTGGTTTTAGGCACTATAAATAATCATCAGTCACAGCAGGCTTTCAAATATACTTGCATTTGAAATTAGCTCAGATGTTTCTGAGCCTGTCTGTATGTTCTTATATATTACTTACCACACTGTGTAAGCAGTGTATCCCACTAAAACAAACAACTCCATGCAGTTATGTGGCTACAGGAGCATGAAATAAGAGTCAAGGCATTATTCATGTGTCTACTAATCCAGTATTGATATTGCTGAAAAAGCAGTGGCGTAGATTTTTCTTGCAGTTACTTGTCAAGGATATACATATATTCTTAGATTTCAACCCCCCCCCAAGTGCTAACTAACAATAACATTGACTCTTAGATAGGCTTTTCCTGTGCACAAAGCCCGTACTCTGACTGATTTATAGGCGCGTGGTGAGGTGAGACTTAACTCCTTGCACCTCCATTCGTTGAGATCAGAAACTGGTCAAAACTTGCCACAGCTCCAGTAAGGCCTGTGCACTTGGGCTTCTTTTCTATGGAAACTAGAGTAGGGTAAGGGGTTGGTGGGTGCTTGGGTGTTGTCCAAATGTGGAGCTCATGTGTCCAGGATGCGCACCCAGACCCAGGAACTCGGAAGCATTCCCTCGTCCCTAGTTCAGACATTGCCAAAAAGCAGCAAAGCACTGACAATAATTAGAATGAAGACTACAGAAAAATGAGCTGAATTAATATGGAAATTGGTACTAGAGACATAATGGCATTGGATGTGAAAGCCTTAGGTCTTTAGAAACAAGAATTCATTCAGCATTTAAGAGCTAAGCCTGGTTTAATCAAATGGTGCATCAATAAAGTGATTTCACTGTTCAGATATTTAAAGGATCAGTGGGATGAACAGACAGAAAAGGGCATTGTCCTCCCTGTACAGTGCTATGTTTGTGCTGTAGCTCCTCAGTAATACCAGCTGCGTTGGTGTCCAGATATTGCAGTGATTTCAAGCTTTGTTATATGCAAATATATAACAACGTATTATTATGTATATTATTACATAATAATACGTTGTTATATATTTGCATATAACAAATATATAATAATATATAATATGAATAATGCAGACAGAAAATGTGAGTCCATATTATTCAGGTATGGACAAACTACATTATAGTCACTATGGATCCTATTAGCAAATTGCTGTAGTCAGTAGGTGCAAAGTAAATTTGTCCTCAAATCTGTTGTTCTGAATGAAGAAATGCATTTATTGTGTTCTAGCAATAAGGTCACATAGCAATCTTCCTCTAAATTATGATGGCTCCAACTGAGCTGGATTATAGCACTGATTGCATTTTACTGAAAGGATGCATTTTAAAAGGAATTGTATTAAACTGGAAACTTTTGGAGCAAAAGCTTAAGTGAAACTCTATGGCAGGAAACCTGTCTCCTTCTTAACAGTAATTCAAATATGGCTGTAACTAGTTATCTGTTATAGTAGCAGATGTCCTTGAAATGCTCAGAAGTTGACCCTACGCTCCTGCTCGCACAGAGCAAGCCCTGCCAAGCACAAATGGGAAATACTAGTATTTTTGCGATCACCCACAGAGTGGAGCTATAAACTATAGAAAACAAATATGTGAACAAAAGAAATCTTGAGATTCTTGGATCAGTTTTAGGATTTTGAAGCATCTGACTGATTATTTTTTAACATAGCATTTGGATATCTGAATAACAACCTCCAGATTTGAAAATCCAGAAGGTGAGAGCAGAAGGTATCTTGCTGACTCTTGAATTCTCCGTATTATCTTGTCCTTTTCTGAGTAGAGGTGGATGGAAGCAGGTGTTAAACTAGAATATATTTTAAATGCTTTGTTGATTTTGAAAAGTAAGACCAAGTTTTCTCTAATATATTATATGTCCTATGCAACACTGAGCTGGGCTGCACAAGCTGTAGTTCTGGGCAAAATTTGGTGCTTAAAATTGTTGCTGGAATGTTAATTGCTACTGTGAAAAACATGATGTTACTGAAATTTGATTATCTTACAAAATCTGAAGCCTCTACTGAGCAGTGTTCCAAATCAGTTATCTCACAATATCATGGTAAGGTAATTTCAAAATACCAAATCCTCAGCTATTTCCTGAAAGATCCAGCTATATAAAGCTTTACTTAACAGGGATGTTGAAAAATGCTTGCTAATCAGGGCAGAAGATTTTCCCCATCACATAACTTTATAACTGATGGTGTCATCAACAGCATAGGCGGTCATTTAAATTATGAATGCTTCTGATTATGAAAGATGATTTTTTTGGAATAGGAATTAAAGCATATGTGTTATTAGAACTAGTAGAAGAATTCAAGTCATGCTTTGGAGGAAAGCACAAAATTAGGTATAGTTTAAAGTTCATGAATATGCAGGTAACTGAGCATATTTTTCTATTAAATATGTAGATATTACAAAACAGATGGAGAAGCATCCATTGAATGAAGTTCTAAAGTTGTCTGAAGCCTTGTTGTAGTATATAAAGCCACCACCCTTATCTTAAAATACCTATAAGCAGTCACATAAAAGCCTCTATGGAAGCGGGCAGCTGAAATGCTCGGCTTCGTCTTTGTCAGCTTGTCCATTTTTCCTGCGACAGTCCAGGGAGCGATCTGCTGGGCGACCGACAGATCCGCGAGGGAGTGACTTCCCAGAAAGGGGTGACCAGCTAATCTGAGGTGTTTGCCTTCATATTTTCAAAAAACTCACTTATGTGCAGAATACACTTCTATTTAGACCCCAGGTACGTAGACAGCATTTAGCTGAAGTGTTATTAAGAAAACAAAGGAAAACATGGGAACTCATCATCTGCTGGTCGGGCCAGCAGGTCGCCCTCTGAAAGGAGCATTTCCTTTGAATGGAATTGGATTTCACCCAGTTTTAAAACTAAAAGTATGAAAGACATGGTCTGATAATCAGGCAAGACTTTCACTGTATCTTGGTGTCCTCATTCTGCCAGTTCTTCAGTGACCCCTAGTTTCCCAAGGAAATCTGTGTAGACACATTTTTAACAAGAACAGCAAAAATACCAAGCCTGTCAGCTATTAAAGAAACAAAACCCAACGGTAAAATGGAAGATAGAAGTCCTATCTTTAGAGGGAAGCTAAAAATCCCACAGTGGCTTTTATGCTCTTCCACCAGTGTGAAGCATGGCGAAACCTGCTGGAGGCAGCCCCCCGGTGTGCAGGGATATTCCCGGGAGGGGGGAGGCGGGTGCTGCCCCTGGGCTGAGGCCAGGGTGCTCTGGAATTCCCTCGTGACCGCTGCCGCTGCAGCAGCCCCCGCAGAGCTGCTGGCACCGCGCGGAGATTGCAGCTGGCTCGGGGCAAGGCAGAGGACCTCACACAGCCCAACTCAGCTGCACAGCGTGCCCAGAAGGAAAAACAGCCTGAAATTCTGCTCTTTCTCATAGGAGCAGAATCTGATTAATCTGAGATATTGTCTCATTGCATATGATTGGAGAGTTTGATTTTTTTCTTGTGCTTGTACAGTAACCTGGGAAGGCCCCATTGCAACTGAGCAGGTGCTTGATTCCCCACAGTGAGCTTAGGCTGTGCACTTCAAAGTGCAAGCAGTGGACTATGGGCCAATTGCTATGACAGTTCTACAGTCTGAAGACTCAGTATCCTAACCTGAACTTGCTTTTAATGACATGGCTTTGATGTAAGCTCAGAGTTGAGCTAATATAGCTGCTAACCTGTCTCTCTGTGTATGTACAGGCGGAGCAGATGGGAGAGGTTTAGAAAGCATAGAATTATAGCTGAGTAATGTTCACCGATAAAGTGGCAAAAGGGAGATTTGTTTGCATGTCTCTTACTGATTATTTTCAAGAGTGTTAGGGTGAAAATGGCTTACATATGAAAATGGCTATTAACTCCATTTAGGATCAAATTAGTTTGACTCCAACAATGCTTTTCAAAATGATCTTCCCTCCTTTCCCTGTGCTCCAACCCCAGCAAAAGAAAACCGGTATGTTTAACTCCACCACTTAATTTAGGACCATTTTAAGTTGTCTGATGAATTTGATAATTCAGCTTGTCCTCTACTGTTTCAGCTACTAAGGAAATTCCAGTTAGGATCTGCTGGATCAGATATCCTGTGTCTCAGCTGACCCCAAATCCCCATGATGGCTTTAGCACCATTCTTAAGAGAACCATGCAGACTTAGTGGCTGTCAGACCTGTTTACCTGATAATGGAAGAGAATTTAATTTGAAAGATAATGGCATCAGTATTAGAAACCTCAGAATTAAGGACAGTGCCCTGAATATTCTTAATTTTTGCTGTTATCTAATGTAATTCTTAAATAGGATTGAATTAAGCAGAAAATATAAGAAACTTAATGGATCCTTCTTATTTTTTGGGAAATTCTCTCCCCCCAAATTAGAAGTGAAAAGTAGAAATCTTTCTATGGCCCTTAAATGGCTTTCTCCAAGCTCTGGTCTCTAGGGATCATGTGCCTTATCCCCGCTGTGCCTGTACTGAGCAAAGCTGCATAATACTGTAGTAAATACTCCCACCCAGCTTGTGCTGCTGCTGCTCACGATACAGAGTGCGCAGTCTTGGTGCAAAGGCAACAGTGCAAAATTTAAAAGGACCGTGAATATTACTTCAGCCATGGGCTTTTCTAAAGGACAGGCTCTCAGGCGAGCTAAACAAGCCTCGTTCATGTTCAGACTGTTTTTATGGATCCCTGACAGGGTGTAAAATTACCGGCTGGTCAATGCAGAGAAAGCTGACACATACTTTCAAGCATAGCGAAAGTTTAGGGCTATATTTAACAAAAACACTGAGTTCTGTGCTTGAGTAATACGCTCTGCCTCCATATCTAAAAGTGTTACTGGAGTCCCAATTCTCACTAGCTTCTCCTGTTGATTACGTCCCACGTGCTGGATTCAGATTTTATCAGATTGTGCTTGTTTGGGGAAAGAGGTATGGTTTTGAGGTGCAAACACTGGAAATATTTTATTTAAATATATCCAGTTTTTTAAGATGTGAGGACTCCATAGTGTAGACAAAGAGTCCGGTGAAAATGTGCGAGTTTGACAAGTTAGGGAGAGGGGATGTTTTCTGAGGGTGATTAAAGCACATCTTTGCAACACAGAGCTAAAACTGTTTCTCCTGCACAATATGCACACAACCCCCCCCATTTTTGCTGTAATCTCGTAGTTGATAACGTTAGACCACTAGATTCAGGGGTTTTGAAGAGCTGCGTTTTGAATGGAGTTCTAAAAATCTGTCCGTATATCTGTCCAGGAGAAGCTGTGGAGTTTGCTGGAAAACCCGGGCAAAGTGATTCCTCTGAACACTGAAAATTAACCCCAGTCCCCAGACTAGTAATACACTGTCTGTATTTTGCCTGTTTTCACAGATTTTCAGTTTATGTTCTGAAGTCCATTGCTTTGAATTATATGTGATGGGAATTTTTCCCTGCTGGTTGTGGCTATTTCTGTTTGAGGACCCCTGAGCACTTTCCAGGTCTCTCTGAGGTGGTTTGTATCACCACTGACCTTTCTGCAGACAACTTTGCTCAGTGGTGAATCTGGTTGTAAATCCTACAGCTGTAAAATTATAGGAAACATGAGTTCTGTCTTTGGCAAATTTCTAGACAGATCTCTGATAAGGAGTGAACGGAAATTTAGTGAATAAGGATTGTGGAATCAATTTCTAATTTGTTAAGGGGAAAGTCTCTATATTCCTGTAGCTTTTTTTTACTGATTTGGTACGTATGACAACACTGACATTTGTTATGTAATTATGAAACAAAACTATGGCTTATAAAATGTTTTTTTAAATTCATTATACAGCCAACCTGTTCCTGTTTATAATACTTCCCTTTACTTTTCATTCTTACGAAGCTTTTGATTTTTTTCTGCATTGGAGATGTAGCCTCTTAACTTAGTATTGAAATTTAAATCCTTTCAGCTGAACAACATACAAAAAAAAAGATCTTTTAAAGTCGATAACACTTGGAAAGGATTTTCTCCTGTGCATGGAAAGAGAGGCTGTGTAGGTGGCTGCTAGCTCTGTCAGATTTTCATTATGGTTTTTGGTATTTATAGCTTTGTAAGAAGGGGATGCTCTGAGAATTGCACTTTACAGCAACTGATTGTAATCAGCTGTTTGTAACCTGCATTAATGAATCCCTCTTGCCAGAAATAGTTTTTCTGGGTAATTGAATCTAGTTAAAATCTCACTGCATCTCACCCTGGGTATCCCCGTGTCTGTCGGAGAACAGCAATATCCCTGTATCCTCTCTCTTTAGCCTTGCACGTAGCACAGTGAGAGTCCTTTTGGCTGATGAGAGCTGCCCATAGCTCTTTCAGAGGCTGCTGCTGTCATTTCTGTATTGGCCAGAGAAGAGATGAGACTGCAGCATGAAATCAACTTTCCCGTACAGGAATAAACACAATACACAGCCTACACAGTGCTCCCAGCCCCACGCCAAGGAAATTCCTTTGCTTCCTACGGGGAGTGCAGTGAGAGTCGGTCCTCCAAGCAGAGCAATCACTTATAAATTATAGGGACAAACATATGATATTTATAAATGGCTCCTATACAGAGACTTCCTGTTTCCATTGAAGTCAATGGCAAAATTCCCACTGACTTCAGTGCCAGCAGAATCTGGACCACAGGCCTTAAAACAAATGTTTCTTCTTAAAATCATGATATAATTAGCATTGGGCAGCTGCTTAATGAGCTGGATCTGATAGCTGCAAAAGCTGTGGATCATTAGTCTGAGTTGAATCTTCCTTTGTTTCTCTACTATTTTAATTTAAAATTAAATAGTGCCCTTGTTTTTATCCAACTCTACAAATTTTTCCTCATGTACCTCATCCTGATTAAAGCCATTTATTATTAATGTTAGTGAAGCCTATTTTGTGGACTGTGTCTTTGCCAAAACACGTGGAAGTTTCAGTTATGGCAATGTGGTTATTGTTAGCTGTATTCCTCAGAATATTAGCCATATTGTGCAATTTATTTTTCAGTCAAAAGAGGAGCAACATAAGGCCAAAGAAAGACACCATAATTTTCAATGCAAGGAGGAAACAAACACTTTTGGGGCAGCAATGGCTGCAGGATCCCCAGCAATGGGAGTGGGTCAGTGTCTGGCTGAGTTGTTCCCATGAGTGAATTTAAGAGTACGATCCCTACCCTGTTACAGTAGGGATCAACAGCAAGCACAGGATTGGACCCCACTCCTGTAGGTGCTGTAGTCTTTGCCACCAGGTAACTTCTCTCTTTGTATTTCAATCATTTAGGCTTATCAGAGACATGCACAAAAGCCAGGATGGGATACCTGAATTCTGACTTTGGTATGGAGCCTCCCTGTGGCCCCGGACAGTTATTATTTATTGGTGGTCAGTACTTCCCTGTGCAGTCTGCCACACACACACACATATTTAAGTGTTCGGCTTTCTCCCAAAAAGGCCAAAGCCAAAGTGGCAAATTGCGGTACAGCCACCTGTATATGGAGTAGATGTTGTGCTACAGACTGCTTCATTGCAACGTAGGTGAATCGGGCAGTCAGATACTGCTCGGTCTGAGTGTATCACAGACTGGTGCCTAGATGTTATTTAAGCTTCTGTTTCCTTATAAGTAAAACAGGGCCAATCTTTTTAATTACTTTAAAAGATGTTATATGAACTTGCTAGTTACCATTAATTAATTCTGGAGATGAAAAACTGTACTTGTTAAGTACAGGGCATTTTTTTCTTTTTAGCTTTTCTGTAAGTTCTTTTTTTCTAGTAAAAGCAGAATTTGGCTGTATGTTAAGATTCAAATTAATCTTTAATCCTTGCTTATCCCTATATTGGCAAAGCTCATACTGAAAGTCAGTTGAACTGCCTGAATTAGGGTTGATTTATGATAGAGGGATTTGGTCCATGTATGAATTTTCCTGGCCATCAAGATGATAGGTGTTTTATTTTGAACCAAAATATTCCCATCTGAGCTAATATGCAAGATGATAACACAGCAAAATACTTAATTAAGGAAAAAAATGTATTTTTTCTATACTTCATGTTGTGCTGTACAGTTCATCTTGGGTTGGAGAGTGAAACAAATATTGTTGTGGAGGCAAAGAAACTGTGCAAATATATTTATGTATTTCTAATTTTGTCTTTGGGTGTTGAATTGCCCTGGGTTAAGTTGCATAATGATAAGTAAAGTAACTGGACACAATCCAGTGCAAAGTGATGCATGAAACAGGCACTTTTCCCCCCTAGTGCGTGAAAATTTGTATCAGCAAGAAACAGATAGTCTAACTTGTGCGTAGCTGGAGATCCGCCTGCATTTTGATACCTGCATTCTTTGAAAATGACTCATTCTTCAGTGCAGACACCAGATCCCTGGCTTACCGAAGCTAAGAAGCGACATGCTGACACTGGGCTACAGTAACCCTCCATCCTCACCGCCTTCTGTGTACTAACATGACCCTTGTAAGTGGTGACCCGAGAGGAGCTGTGGTTAAAGAAGGGTAAACCAGCACACTGCCGTAGCTTGCAAATCCTCCTTGGAGCGGGGTTAGATGCGAAATTCAACCACTTCTTGCCCAGAAGGTGGGGCAAGGTGCTTCCTTCTTAAAGAAGGGGCCTGTCACTGCTTTTCTACTGGTGATCAGGTAACTCAGTCTTTACAGGCTCAATACCTATCTTAAATAAAGATGCTTATGAACTGATTCTGTTCTTTAAGCATTTGCCACACTGAAAACCTCCCATATAACTTTCAACCAGCTGTGTGCCAGGGAATGCTGATGTGTCAGAAAAGCTGCTGGTGTTAAAAGGAAATTGCAGTTTGTAATAAATAACATTTCAAAACAAACAAAACTCAGCATCAGAGAACAATTTTCTCTATTTTTCTTTATTTTTAAAGTAAAAATATCAAACCTGTCTATTTTTAGGCAGCTGCCTATCAGCTACTTTTAAAGTATAGAGTAACAATATTTGTGTGAAAGAGAGAAAGATTCAGTTCTAGAACAAAGTTCCCATTTGGATCTGGTTCTTTCAAAATCCACATTCTCTGTGAGGTAGCTGTTGTACTGGGATTTGGAGCAGTGCAAGAATAAATATGTGGATAAGTCAGATTATTTTCAAGAGTAGGGAATGTTTTAAATAATGTTGTAGACTAATCCATTATATAAATGTGGCTATTTTGACAGCTGCTCAATCAGAATTCCACATTTACCTTTTTCTCAGTCTCTCTCCTTTAAAATAAGGCACAAGCATAAAAATAAATTGCAGCTGATTTATATTACTTCCTTAGAAGAAGATTTGGTGCCCAATTGTGATTAAAGGTAACTGATTATGGCTGGTGTAAAGAGCTCCCAAAACTGAAACTAGCCATGGGAAAGTGAGTGCATCTGTCCCTACTGTGCCTGATACTGCTCTGCACTGCGGGTACAGCAGGCTGTTGGGAAACTGCTGGGATTCATTAATTGCTGTGATTTGATTGACAAAGGGGCAACTGAACAAATGGCAAATCCTCCTGGGTACAGAAATGCACCTCTCTGATCTCTGAAGGCCCCTTAAAGATTCAGAGCTTGTTCCTAAGTGACTGCAGCGCTGGGGTGGGAATTGAGGTTTTCCAGCTTTTTGTAGCAGATGCGCAGTACTTCTCTTTTGGAGGGAGAATAATTTAAGATACGCGGTTGGAGCAGTGAGCGCTCTGGAGCAGTCTGCTCTTGCAGTGGCCAGAGGTATGCTGTGTGTTGGATAGCTGCAGCTGGAGCAGTGGAGGGATCAAACTGGGCGACTGACTAGTCTCAGGAAAGCCAAAGAGGAAGGATAAACACTGTCTCCTCTAGCTCAGTTGAAGCGTTCAGCAATGGCTCAAAGCTGTCTGACGGTGCTAACGGGCACAGGGCCAGCTGAGGCTTTTTAATGGCTCTGATGTTGCTGTGATGTTGCTGTTGGACGGTACAGAGCGATGGCAGCGGATTTTGTATTATTCCACGCATGCATCAGCCTTATGCTCCATTACGCTTCTAGGTATGTAGCAGTCATTGCCTGGGGAACTAGTCTTTGCAAAGGAGGTGGCCACCGTGAGTGGGTTCAATAAATTCTTCACCCACTTGGCAGTCAATCCTCGTAGATGAGATTATGTTTGAAGTCCTCTGTGGCCATGGAGCAGGCAGGATTTGCCCTGAGAGGAAATGTCGTAAGAGTGGGATGAAAAAGAAGAGTGAACTGAGTTGCTTAAAGGCATGTACTGGAAGAATAGAAGGGATAATGCACTAATCAAATTCTGACAAGGTATTAAGGAGGAAAGAAGGGAAGTCATTTTTGAGCTGTCTGCACTAAAGCTGTATACATGAAAAATAAAGCAGAAGTTCTTATGCATAAACATAATTTTAATTTAGCTGGCATTACCCAGGGATAAGTCATACAATTATAGCAGCTGTAGACATCAGTGCATGCAGGAATGGGCCTTACACGTGCTGGTGATGCCAAGGAATCAGGGAGATCACCTGTTCTGAGATGGACGAGGAATGAGGGAATGAACGAGACAGGAAAACTTAAAGTGATCTAGATATATAAAAAACTAATACAAGTGAAAATTTGAACAAGAGCTTGTTCATCTTGTACTACACATTTTAGGCTATCTTGCCTTTCCCCTTTTTGTTTCCGTTGTCTGAGCTTTGCAGGAAGAACAGGACAGGGTGGTAAGCCTGTGAATACTAAACTGTACTCACTGGTAGGATTTACATCAGTGATCTCTCTTGGCTCCCCAGTTTTCCTTCCTCACATCTTACCTTCAATGATTGTTACACTTGATAAGACTTCTTAAAATGTAAAACCTTTAAACCCTGAGGATTTGCAAACACTGATGTAGAAAACACTTGTCCAAGGACCAAGATACGTTGTGAAGTATTCACTCAGCTTGGCTCCCAGCCACTAGACTGTCTCTAGCCCTGCTCAACATGCTGCTGTTTAGAATTTCCAAGCTCTCAGTGCATCCACAGAGGTTAATGAGCACCACCTTGTGGCTACTTGGCTACGGACAAGGCCTCCGGCATTGCTGGGTGGGATGATGAATGGCTCTTCAATTGCAGGAGGCAGCAGGATCAGTTTGCGAGTTAAATGCGTTACTACAGAACATAATACCCAACAGGATGCTGTTGGGTTATATACAGTGAGCATGCAAGCTATACAGACGAGCTGAGGCCCTAAATACGTAAAAATTCAAGCCTGTAAAAGCACTTGTCATAATATTTTATGAAAAAGGTACCCCTCTTACACTGCTGAGATAGCTGTGAGGATGAATAAGAAAGGCAGGCTTATGAGGATGTATCGATAAGTCACTAAATCCTGCCTTGCAGTGCAAAAATGAAGAGGGAAGATGTCAGCACCAAAGTCAAGGAAGTTTCCGATGCTGCCCCTTCCAGCTGCTCTGTTGGTTTTTGTCTTCTCTGTTTGTTTCTTCTGGTTCCCCCAGGCAAGCCTACAGCTACCATTATTCTCTGCGATGACCCAAACTCCTTTCATCCTGGTAATGAATGTCTTGTACATGAGCCTTCATCCCACTGGCTTCTGTGCTAGAGCAGTTCTTCCCATCAAACTCTGAATAGCTCCCATTAGCTTTGGTAGCTGGATCATATCCACATGTGATAAACCTTATGTAGAACCCTTCTATTATGTAGAAAGCTCAGAAAGTGGGTCCTCCTATGAGTGAAAGACCCACTTTCAAACACAGCAGTCTTTAGGGATTTGAAATATCCTGCAGTGCAATATCCTTTGGGGCACAAAAGAGCCCAAGGGCACAGTAAAAGCCTATTGGAATTATGAATATTTATACCAGCTTTTGAATAAAGCAGTATCCTGACAGGCTACAAGTTACAGAGGATTTAGTGCTTAAATTAGAATTACTCATATCAATTTCACATATTGAAAAGTCAGGAAAAATACAAAAAAATCCAGTGTGATGGACAATCTGAGTCCATGGGCTACATGAAAGCTCTTACAGACAGTTTATGATCTCATCAGGAAAGAGTTTAAAAGGAACATAACAGAGTGTGTTCAAATCATGGTAAACATGTTGTTGTTGTTACTGTTATTAATACTATTCCCATGAATGTCTGAGATGTTCTAAGTACTTCTCAGACATACAAGAAAGGATTATATTTGCCCAGGCAGTTTACAGTGGGATAAGAACTTTTTTTCATTTTGGCATGGAAACAAATAAAATAAACAGAATATTGCCAATTACTTTGCTTGATGTCGAGAGCATGTTACGTAACTGTTCTGGCTTTCTTTCCTCTTAAAATAGGGTGGGGAAGATGATAGCTGTAGAGAAAAGAATAATGTAAACACATTCATCCGTCCTGCAGAAGTTGAGAGAATCACCTTTGGAAGGTATGGAAGTGGTGTCCTTGAACTTACATAGCGTCACAGCAGATTTTTAGAAGTTTTTTTATCACATACCATACTTTGATAAAAGAGGGAAGAATCAATAAAGCAGAGATTGTAGACTGAAGAGCTGATGCTAAATAGAATTCTTAGAGGGCAAGGGTATTTGAAAAGAAAATAATAAGCAATCCAGGTTTCCCAAGTCCTCTATAATAACCCATGTTCCAGTTTAAATTACCAAGGGGGGCTACAGGAGGGTTACTCCTGATTTATACCAAGCTAAGTGAGAATAGAAAAAGCAAGCACTTAAGGAGTGAACAAGTCTAAAGTTCAGCCGTAAGGATGTAGAGGATAAAATGTCAAACCATAATTAGTTCAGGCGATGGAAGAGAGTGGAACATGTTTGAAAAGGGAGTGCCAGGCCGCACTCTTAGTTCAAATGTGCCACTGCACTGGAGCCGATGCATCAAAAGGGGAATGGAGAAGAGGAGCTGGTCTGATGAGGTCCCACCCTGTGGGTCCTTCCGCAGGTCAGAACCCCTAAATACAAATCACAGCTGTCTGAGAGGGAAAAAACACTCAGTACTTCATTTAGGTGTATCTCAGCCAATGCAATGTATGCTTCCTAGGCAGGTGTCTTCTTTCAAACATGAAACTGAATCAACAACTGCCAAATCTCCAGTGTTTCAGAGAAAGGTGAAAAAGCCCCTAGAAGCTAACCTGTGCAGCAAGGGGGATGTGCTAGGGATGTACTAGGGATGTACTAACATTGGTTGCCCTGTTAGTGGCACCCACTGGCAATCAGAAAATTGTGGGAAGCGTGGGATCCATACATACAGAACAAAGAGAGATCTAGTCTTGTTTCAACCCCCTTTGGGTATACCCAAAACATTATTGAACACAGACTCATTTGCTTATTTAGTTATACAACTCTTCCATGGGTACCTCAAGTTCCATTTTAAAACTATTTAGGTTCCTTGCCCTCATTGCTCTATTTGAAAGATCATGTCAATATGTGAACTCCTTGAATAGTTAGAAACCTTTTCTTTAGTTTTTGGCCTAAACATACAGCTGATTGGCATGTAACAATTAGATCTTATGATCATATTAACCTTTAACTTAGTTCTTTTCTCATATTATTTATCTCAAAATCTTTTTATAAAGAATTTGCATATCCTTTTTCCACTATCACACTGAACAAAATGTGCTCTTTTAATCTCTCCCTAAGGCTGATACTCCATTTCTGTAATCATTCTAATAGCCAGTCTGCACTGATTCCAGTCTGAGTTAATCTTTTTTGAACACTGTTGCCTAGAATTGTGTAACTATTTCAAACAAAATGTTACCAATGACGTGCAGAATAGTACCAATATTTCCTTCTCTACTAAAAATCTCACCTAACCCATCTTAACATTGTATTATCTTTCTTCACAGCTGTGTCATGTTGGCAGCTCTGGCACACTGGCAGTCTGTCAGAACACTCAGATCTTCTTTCTTCTCTGTTTCTTCCAGCTGATGAATCCCAAGAACATGACTTTGCACTTCGCGTTATTAAATTTCTATCACTGCAGTCAAGAAGGTCATGTAATTCCAGTGTGGTGATCTGGTCTTCCTCAATATTGGCAATACCTTCCAACTTAGTATCACATGCAATTTTTTTGAGCCCAGGCCTAGTCATTATTCCTAGGTAATGAAGGAATACATTAAATGGGATTGCTCCAAAGACAAATCCCTGAGTAACACCATCAGGAAATTTGCTCCATTTTTATTACTCCTTTTTTATATAACCTGTTGCTCCTGGTTCACCTTACTTTTGTATTCATCCCTATTATCTCTAACTTTCAGTAATGATTTCCTGTGGAGTGCTGTGTCTGATGATTTGTTTCAGTTTCAATAGCTTAAGTCCACTTCATTATTCAGGTCTAAAAAGTCAATTTTCTTATATAAAATACACTATCTTAGTCTGACATGCTTTACTTTGGTAAACCATGTAATTTATTTCACATTGTTTGCCTCCCTATGGTTAATTGTTCTTTCTTTCAAAATTTGCTCTAACACTTTGCATTGTACTGAATTGAAAAAAATACCTTTTAGAATATAGCCATTTTGTTTGCTATTCTTGAGTCCTAGGTAAACTTATTCTACAAATCAATTGAAAACTCTAGCCTCTTGCAATTTCATATACCAGTTCTTTCTGTATTCTAGGGAAGAGATTTATTAGATCCCTTGAGATTTTTCACATTAAGACATAGAGTTCCGTTTCTCCTAAGATATTGTCCTTTCTGTTATCCTACTGCCGTTTTCTTTGTATATCATTCCTACCTGTCATCAGCCTTATTGCTCAAAGCAAAGGTCCTCCCTGCTCACTCTGAAGTAGCACCATCTCTTGTTAGTTAATGGATTTTTAAAGAAATCCATCTTCTACCATGTCCGTGTCCACGATGGAGCTCTGCCATTGTTAGTGGCATTTATATTTCAATTTATGTCTGGGAATTCCATAAACATGGAATTGCCTCTATTATTCTCCGATGATCCTACATCACTTACAATTTGTATGCAGGTTTGAACAAAGAAAAGAATGACCTTTTACAAGGTCTTGTAAAAGATCCTCAACACTATTCTTCTGGGGCAATTTGCATCATATCTTATACCAGTAATTTCCACCCAAACAGAATCTATTTAACCTGTGTGAACACAGTGGATTTCTTTACACTCAGCCATTTCCTTAACATTCAGTGATACCCATCCTCCTCTCATTTCTGTCTTTCCTAAAGAGCTCCCTACACAGTACATTAGTAGCAATAATCTGACCCCAGTTACAGTGCAGGAGGCATCTCCATGCTCCAGCAGAGTTGTATATAGGGCTTAGAGCTTCTGATTTCTAATCCTGGTGTTGGCATTGCCATTCTGTCTGTTCAGGCTTGAACACTGGACGATTGCAAGACAGTTTTCAGAAGAAGAAGAGCACATCTTGTCTGGGGCCTGCAGCAGAGAAGCTGTGTAGTGCCTGTGGTCATCTGTGTTACTGAATGTGGTCACTGAATACTTTTCACAGTCAAAGTTGGTCTGTAATAGACATTTAATAATTTAGCTTCCGGTCTGCACACCCTGACTCTGTTGGCACTTGAGGCCCTGTCTATACACTCAGGTCTTAGGATTATCAGAGAGAAGTAAGTATTAATATGAAGTTAGGTTATGTAAACACTGTTTTCCATGCTTATTGAACTGCCCCCCTGCGGATGCTATTCTTTCAGTGGCAATGAGAACAACAGTCAGGGCACTTCCTACAGAGAGGTCTACTTGAGGTAACCAGTCATATCCGAGTCTCATTTGTTCTTTGCTTCTTCAGAGGAATGATTTCAGCCACATCATGAAGGCATTCATTGAGATTACAAGCTTCAGCAGGGCCAGGGGAGAAGTGCACTCCCATGTACCTGATCCCCTGAATGCAGCAGAGACTTGCTTCTCAGCAGCGAGTGCAACATCAAACAGAAAAAAAAGGACTTGTTGAGAAATGACATTGATGAAATTCTTTTCTCCCCAGCCACTCTTGCTGCACACACCCAGCTGCTGTTGATGGGAGCAGCTCCAGACACAGAGGTCGGTGATGCAAAGCATTTTTCAGATGTCTACACAATGAAGAATTGCCTTCATGGGGTCAGGAGCAACTGTTTTCACAAAGTAAATATTGTGCATTTCTATATTAGATAGTAACTAAGGGCAGCATGCACTGTTGCTGGAGCCTGAAGGGAAAGTGCAGCAGTGAGTGGAAAGAGATATTTCTTGTCTCCTGAATCAGGATGAGACCTCTACTGTGCAGTTCAAGTAATGTTTTCCCTTTTATCTGTTACTACTGGATGCCATGCATTGTGCTTAATTTTTCAGAGATGCAAAATTAAATTAAACAGAAAGAGGGAGAGCAGCAAAAGGTTCAGTGAATTGGAGGGAGAGTAATAATTTTGTATCTGACTCATTTTCAAACCATTCCATCAGATCAAAAATAGCTCAGCTCCTATCTGAAAATAATTGCCAACAACAGGCACCCCCAGCAATTTCGTATTGTTTACAAGTTAGCAGCTCCAGTCATGAATTTTGCATTTCTCCATGTAGCAAGAACTTAGCCTTCTTTAACAGCAATGTTACTAATTCAGATACAATGATTCTCCTGACTGTTAGCTGATAATTTTAACTTTGTTTCACTATTGCTATGCTCATACCTTTCCATTGTGGTATCTTATTTACAGAAAGGATTGGAACTTACCTACCATACTTCATCTGCAAGAAGTTTTAGTAGGTCTTAATTAATTAGTAGGTCTCAGAGCATGTTAGAAGGTAATTTCTCAATAGAAGGACAGGAACAACAAGTTTAGTATTGGAAAGTCTCACTTGTATTTCTGTGGGCTCTCTTTGACACTGGAACGTTTTTGGAACAGATGTTTGGTCAGAGTCATGTCTTTTGAGCATTTTGGGGATTGACTACTACCAAAAACCAATATGGTTTAAAGGCATATCACAAATACAATAGTGTTTCCAAGATCATAGTTTGCAAAGAGCTTCTGGCCTGCTGAAAATAAATTTGATATGCCTTCCTCCTGCTGGCTGAAAGGCAGTGGCTTCAATCTGAAGTTTCCTGTGTTTCTGATTGGCGAGGCACTAGAAAGCCTGCGTGAGGCTATAAGAGTGAAACCATCTAGAATCAGCCAACAGGAAACAGGCACAAAGGTATAGGCTGAACTGAGGTAAGATGAACCTGGAGCTAACTTGGTAGCAGTGGTATTTGTTATATTGCACAGTGTTATCCTGAGATTGCTCTTTCATGGAAGGGATAGCCAAAATGGAATTTGTACTTCAAGTGAAAGAGATTGGAGATGGTGTAGATATGAAATGATTAAGAACTTGAAGAAATTATGAGATCTATCTAGAATGGGATAGGTGTGTTGGACAAAGCCAGCATCCTTCTGTACCCTCAGGAGTGGCTTGACTACTAAACAGATTTGCAACGCAAACTGAAGTCCTTGTTTTGCCCTCTGATAACTAATTCATTGGGAACAAAAACATCTTTTGCCTGTTGCAACTCTGCTGAAGTCAACAGATTTGCATGCAAGAGTCTGGGGCAGAGGTTAGTCTGCCATTTGTTGCCTTTCAGATAGCTCTACTGATTTGTGGGTGAGACAGGAGGCTCATTTCACATGGGGGGAGAATTACTGATGGGAAACGGCAGCTGAAAGAAACACTTGGTCTTGTGTCTACAGTTTTAGGATCAAAACTGAACATGAGTCTGAGTACCTGAGGTTGGTGGGCTAGATCCTGCTTGTGTGATTCATTTGAGTAATTCCATGCAGTCTATAGTGCTACTTGGGTTGTAAGCTCGCCTGGGTAAAGATGATTTTATTCATGACTTCAGCTCTTAGGCACTATGCCATTGCAGACATGATTATTACTAAATGTTGATAAAGAAAATTGGGCAAGTGTGCGCTCTGTATCTGAATATTATCTTTCAACTCCAACTCAGCTGAAGTTTTGTACAGGCAGCAGTATGGTGTGATAGTTTAATAGAGATGACAAAACAGTTCTGAAGCATCTATTATTTTATGGGCCCAATTCCATGCAATTTATTATGTTTCTTAGTGATGCTTGTGCAAGTAAGTAATAGCATTAACAGTACTAGCATTAATACTGTTTGTGTTTTAATAACTCACTCCATACATAAGTCCCAGATCCAATTAGGGATGACTGAATGTTTTAGAGAAACATGTAGTTTTGGTACCCTCATAGTCAAGCCAGTTATCAGTTCAGCTGTTTATGAAGTCTACGGCATCAGTCCAGAACTTTCTACAGTACTATGTTCACATTATGTTTTTGTCAAAGAACTTTGCAATGGGATCTTTCATTCTGATTTTAACTCTTTCAGGTGATATTTCCAAATCAGGATTGTGATCCTGTAAGATGCCTATGGGTAGACCCTTCTGCCCATATAGATAAAGTCCTTCTGATTGCAGAATCAAAGGAAAAAGACTCCCAACTCTAACTGACCTCAAGGATAGGGAAGCCTTATCCAGTAACTCATATCTTGTTCCATGATCTGAAGATAGAAAATGTGAGTTTCCAAGGGCTTTTTGCTCAGTGCTTAAGCAGAAGGGAAGATCCTACCGTACTAGCCTATTACTGTATTTCACCATAGATTCACCAACAGTTAGAAAAAATGTTTCATAAGTGATCACATATTTGTTTATTCAAAACCATATTGTAATGTGAACTGCATGCCAATGAAAATACAAAATAGTCTTTCCTTTTCTAAAGCTACGCAGTCTAGACCTCAATCTCCCCAAAGTCTGTGGTATTTATTTAGAGCTTTGGTTTTGACCTAGATCCAGTTCTCATTTCTGAAAGCTACATGAAGTTATGACTAGCTGCAATTTTCTTCTTAAGGTCATTAATGTATATGTATGTAAAACCGAGAATTTCAGCCTCTTGTCATATGAACTATATCATGTTTTCAAGAAGAGTCATTGTTTCTATTTAAAGATATTCACAAGATATTGTAGGCAGGGAAAAAAGAATGGTCCATACATATTTCTTATTAACTGCTTTAACTTGACTTCTCTGGTTTTATAAGCAGCACTGGCAGGGGAACTAATTGCGTCGAAGTCAGTGGAGAGAAAATTGAGGAAAATTTCTACTCACGACAAATTAAGCTTTATTACTGCAAAGTTGTCATTATGTATATCAAAGGCTGTTGAAAATCATGTTGCTGGGACTAACTAGGGGGCTTGTTAATGCGGCCTTGATCATCTTTCTGACAGAAGCTCACTTTCTGAAATTCAATGTGCAATTTTCCTTAGGTTCACATCTCATTCCCATACTGTGGTTGTTTCCTTCTTAGTCTCCTTCCTCTTTTATCCCTCCATTAGGAACTCATTGTTCAGCATCCACAAAACTATGCAACGGATGGAGAGCAAGTCTGAAAGGAGCCTAAGTGAATGCGAGGTCCTGACTTCCATGTGAACAGTATTGGGAACTTGGATTCCCTTGACTAGTCTGTGTTGATGTCCTTGCATTTTTAGGGCCATATTGTGCTTTTAAACATAGCCACGACATACAGCAGATTCCCAATTTCTTCTTCTCGTAGATCGATTTTGAAAGACACTGTTTTCTTCCTACCATGTCCTTGTTTTAGGAGAATAAGCTCTAAAAGGGGAATATTTCTTCCTTTCTGGTAATCTCTAAAATATCCTACCTTTCCCATAGGGGCTGACCCTTCAGTCTGCGAATGGTTGGAACTGCTGTTGACATCTGTGGCAGTTAAAAAAAGTGCAGAATAAAAGAGGTATTCTTCTGGAAGTTTAAGGCTCACAGAATTTGTAGCATTAATGTAGGCATTGTGTCTTCAGGATTTTTTATGCATTCTTGTATATGTCTATCACATACAAATCTATCCATGGAATTTCTTTTCTATCATTCCTCAGTAATTCTTTTTTTTTAAGATTGAATTTTTTACCACATATAGTAACATTAAACAAAGGCATCTCAATAACAGTGCAGTAGGCAAAGAGCACATGTATGCCTGCTCTACTTCAGATGTTTGTCTCATTTATGCTAAGATTGCTGTACACTGATCATGCAGTAAGTAAGCATTTGTACCCAGTTTAAGAGCCTCTTTCATTTCCAGAGTGGTGTAAATAAACATGACTATAAACAATAGCTGTTCCCAGTATTTCCTGGGCCAAATGATGTTTTGGGCTCAAAATTACATACACAAAATCCATGACCAATTGTGTATTTTAATTTGTAATTATCACAAGTGCACGTGCTATTTGCTTGTTATGCAATAACAGTAAATTCAAAACAACTGTTTCACTTTTTGTCATCCAGACATTTGCAGTGTACAACGATTAATTTATTGGGAACTTAAGAATAAAATTATCTCTATATGTGAATGATCTCTGTATTTCTACAAATACAGTTTTATGCAAGGTTCCCTCAGCACAGCAAATCCATACATTTTTATGTAATCAGTCAGGTAATTACATACCTACTGTATTCCAAATGCTGACCTTCATATCTATGCCTTATTAAGCTTTTAGCCTCTTTAGCAGTGGGCTGAGAGCTGCATTTTTATTGTACAGCACTAAGCATGCTTTCTCTGATATCCTGCGATGCTTTGCAATTCTATATAACAGTACAAAGCTCTACTTAAAGGAAGCGAATGTCCAGAGCCATTTGGAGACGTACTTAATTTCCCAGTGGTGGACAAAACTATGTTTCAGACGAGGGCAGGAATGACAGAGCAGAAGAAGGGTGGTTAGAACAAATGGGAAGGGATATCCACTGGCAAGCTGTACAGACACTAAACTGATCCATGTCAGAGCTTGTCAGTAGGAATTGACTCTGACTACAAGGAGAACTCTACCCCTTAATTGGGCCAGCTGCATAAGTGCCACAGCACCTGAGCCTAAAAAGAGGGTTAACTTGGCTCAAGCTCTATCTGGTGCTGTTGTGCCAGTCATTGGTAGATGGTGGGATGCAAACAAGATCTCCTGCCTTTTAATGTTCATCTTGATGTTCTAGGGACCCTTCTCCCCTACTTCCTCTGCCACTATCACTTCTTCTTCAGGATCAGGCTCCCACTAGATGAGACCAGGAATCCTCAGCATGGATATTTCCTCTCCAGTGGGTCTGCACATGCCAGGAATCTGGGTCAGAATGGAGAATGCTAATAGGTCATTGCCAGGTTTGTGTTTGCCAGCTGGAGCAAAGCATGTTGCAGCAAGGACATGTGTATAAATCTGTTCCCTGTGGTGGGACCAGCTAATTGTTTAATACTGCCAGCGAAGAGGAAAGCTCTTGTAACTGTTCTGATCTCCAACAACTGCAGTCAAATACTAGGCAGGGGAAAAGTCAGACCTGATACACTGATATGTCTGCTTATGCCCAAAGAGCAGTGGAGAATGTTGGTATAAGACAGGAGAATTTAACATGCATAGGAATTTAGTATGCATTGTGTTAATTTGCTTGATGAAAATCACATTTTCTGTTACCTACATTCAGTGATTCAGCATATTTGAGACAAGTCTTTGACTAAAATAAATGTGTCTAGAGGTTTGTTTGGGATGAAGATTATATTTGAGTCAAATTGAAAAGTGGTCCCTACTGTGGTGGATGGTTAAGCTGCAAAATTTAACCAATGAGAGGGTATAAATTATAACATTGTTTCTAAAATACCAGCTCAGCTGTAAACAGAGCAGGTGCAAGCCATGTTTAATCCATGACCCCTGGGAAATGGTAATGCTAATTTCTGTTGTCTTCTTGTGCCAGATGCCAGCCTCTCTGAATTTCTAATTGAGAGCCCTAGCTTAAAAAGTCTGATAAGGCGCAACTGAGCACCTGGGTCGCATCGAAATGAGAATAGCTTTGTTAACTGCTGCTTACTGTAATGTCCCACTATAGGCTACACCTGTGGTATGACTTTATAAATAGATAACCTGATCCTTGTTCCCACAAGGTTAATTCAGAAGTTGTCAGCTTGTTGGGCAGCTTTCCAGACACCTGCTGATGGCACATACTCATAACACAAGATCAAATCAAATTTTATATGCTTAATCAACATGGTTTATTAAGACTTAAAGAAGCTTTTTTGTTATCTATAAAATTTCTAGCCTGCTCCTATGTTAAAATGAAGTTTCAAGTGGAAATGGTTTCAACCATTTCTGACTTCTTGCAGTATATACATCACCTGCCTCCAGTTATAGAGACTCCGAACATGTTCTAAAACATCTGGATACTCAAAATTAGTTGGATCTGATTATGTGTACTTGCAGAGGAATTAAAATTTTGAAACTGTTAACATGAGACTCATTCCTGCAAATACTGGCATACCTGAGTAACATCAGTCGCATAAGCAGCCGTATTCCCTTGTAGGGTCTGCCCAGAACTCCATAACGTGGTGTTAGAGGACATGCAGATACTGTTGTGATGCTGTGATGAGGGGGAAAAAAGGAATATTCCACACCATGAGCTGAGCTCATTAAGTTGTTAATATTGGGGAAGGAAACCCAGCTGCACCAAATATGATTCTCACTTAAGTTTTCACTGTCTTTCTATCTGTCTGTATTTCATAATTTGATACTAGCATCAGAGCAAGTTCACCTGTAAGACCAAAAAAATTTTTAATAGTTTTGTTTCTGCTGGGTTAGTCATATTAAAAAGATCAGCAAGGGATTCTGTAAGATGAGAGGCCTTTGATTCCTGGGTGATCTTTAGACAGACTGCAGTGGTGAAGAAAATAAGCTGCTTATTTCAGGTCTGTTGTTTTTCTAAGTAACCAGTTAAAATTAATATGTAAACTTTTAAAATGAGACACTCCTTTAATAGTTCCAATTTTTTTTTAACATGTCTGTAGTTTTTCTTTAGCAAGTTGTCCTTTGTCTGGGGCATTAAACTTTCTCATTGATTTTCTTTGTCTCCACTGTAACAACTTTCCTTTTTTTTTTTTTTTTTATAATGCTTTCATCTTCTGTTCTGATTACCAAATACTATAGAAATTTATGTCCAATTACTGCCTTCGACAAATGCTTCTTGGTGTGTATATGTATTTAAAATAATCAGAGATGGATGCAATAAAAGTCTGGGATTCATACACTCCATAAGGTCTAAAAAACAGGAATAATATCTGAATTTTGTGGTTTGAACCCATAACTATTAAAAATAAATGAAAATATCAAAAGTTATGTTTGCTGGTGTATACTTGCTAGATATTTTGATTTGTGCTCCTTGCTCTAATATTGATTTCCTTACACATCTCCATGTCATTCTACATTTGGCAAGATTCTTCCTGATCCTGCTTAATTTGTTTTGATTCATCTTCATTTATCTTGGCCTAATACTTCCAGCTAGTTGGTCATGTTGAAATTTCAGTGCTCCAGAAGGCAACATTCATCATTATAACAGAAATAAATAAGATCCAAAGCATCAAAATTGCAAACCAAGATGTATCCCTTCTTCCCTGACAGTGCTTCAGCAAACTATGCCTTCCTTTAAATCTTGAATCCTTATTTTTTCTTCCAAGTGTGCAGTTTAGCTTAAAGCATCAAGAACACCGATCATCTGTATGTTAACAGCTTGCTTATTCCATGTTGTCCCCCTTTCTGGATGTGGCCTCTAGATCCAAACATTCCTCTATTAAATTCCTTCTGGCAGTATTGTCACTCATTTCCTAACCAGGATGAGCTCTACCCCTGTATATTAAGTGGTCCTTGGCCTGAAGTTTTGCTCTCACTAGAACTGAAGGGGAGAAGGAAAGCAAGTAGTCTAAGATCAATTTCTGGTTTGATTTTGGACCAGTTACTTAAGATCCGATTTTGAAAGTTATTTAAAATGAGACGTAAGTGCCCACATATCTTGGGGGGGGGGGAAGTCCTTAAATTTTCCCCAAGCTTTAGCTTGCTCAGGTGTAAAAAGAAAATAATACTTGTATGAAGGGGGGTTTAAATTATTTTTTATAAAGTTATCTGAGACTGTTAGGTATAAAGTCCTATAAAAATGGAAAATATTATATTAATGGGCAGGTCGATCAAGGATACCCTGTTTGATAGGACTCAGGACACAGCTCTGAACAACTCAATTCCCCTTCAAAGAGGTGACACATTCAAGTGGTGATGTATATTATTTATCAGATTTAGTCTTAGAATTACTTTTTAGGGGGACATGCAAATCGTTTTATATCCTCAGTTCAAATGTTTGCCTTCCTTCATTGAAAGGAGTTGTGCTGAGGAGATCCATGCACATCTAGAGGACCAGAAACTGAGGTACCGCTTTTTTGGCAAACTTGCTTGAACAGTGTTTTGCACCAACAAGATACCGATTTCATAGAATCACGGAATGGTTGAGGTTGGAAGGGACCTCTGGAGATCGTCTAGTCCAGCCCCTCTGCTCAAGCAGGGTCACCTAGAGCACGTTAAACATGACTAATTACAGGACTGTTCACTGCAGCCTGTAGATAGATCATTTGTTGTCAAAAAGGCACCGATTCTATAATCCCTAGAGAGTTTTGCTAAATCCGTGAACTTTCAGCTAAAATTCCTTTGCAGGAGCGCTGTTCTTGTCATATTACACCTACAATGTAAGAACACCAGAAGCCTTAAGCAATAACACTTGCTTATTTGAGTAGTCTCAAACTGGACGAGTTTTTGAGAGTTGTTGAACAGCTTCAACAGCTACTGCCTTAATGAAAGTACTGCGTGAGTAAAGACTGAAATGAAGCCGCATTGTTTGACCTGTTGCATCTTACTTGGTCTGTCTGTGAGACTAATCTTTATGTTTTGCTTTTTTCTTTTTTTCTTAGCACAGCTATAATGTGTATTTAGACAAGTACTGCATTAGACATTCATTTGGTTAAATACTTTCTCACTGTATTCGAAATTGTTTTGCTGCTTCTGGAACAAAATTTAACTGAGCACACAGTTTAGCATTTACTAAAAATAAATAGGAAAGAATAGAAAATAAGTGGGATAGAATAGCAAAGAATTTCTAATATAACTTTGACAGTTCTGCAACAACGTCTTTACATGGAGGGTCATCATTTTGCATTTCCTTTTGTGTTAATGGAAATTACTTAGCTAAATCTCCTCTCTCACGGAGGAGAGAACGGACACGCATAATCTTTCTCTTAAACAGTTGGTGAGAGGTTCTATAGGAAGCCTAGGATACAGATGTATTACTACAGATGTGGCTTTTAGTTCAGTGTTAGACAGTTGTCTGCAGCATAAAAAAAGTTTCAGAATTGGCATTAATTGATATTTTGGCTGGCAGCATCATCAGAGTGCAATACACAGGGAAAGAAAATTACCCACTTTTGGCTGTAGGTCTTCCAAGCCAGGGTGGAACCCTGTTGATAAAAAATTTATACAGATGTTGGCACTTCTTATGCCTTTTTAAGAGGGTACTTAAATGTTTTCACAAGAAGTAAATTCATTCATCTGATTAATTCCATTTATTCCATAGGATGGCTCAGTGGACTAAAGTGAAATGAATCTGATTTAATAAATAAAATAATAAAGTTTAACTAAGTGGAATAAAATAAATTGAATAAGATACATTTAAAATTATGATCCAACTCCTTGTCTTCATGTTAAGATCGCTTGTTTGAAGACAAAAGTAGGTAGCACTGTTCCAGATCAGGCCCACCACATTACAGTATGTGCTTCTGAGTCAACAGAAATGAAATTTGTACTAAATTTTCTGTGACATTAGTGACAGATGCAAATCCAAATCTGAAATATTTCCAAACAAGAATGTAATTCCTTAAAGCATCATGCCAAGAGCCTCTGGACCATTATTTAACTCATTTTTAAGTTAATGTAACCTGAATTTTCAACCAGTGCTCAAAATACGCTGCCTTATTTTCAAGGGTCCATGTCTGTATGTGCAAGGTTAAACATTTGTGGGAGCAAATCAAGGAATTCTGTTCTAAACCCATTTTGAAGTGGCAGATAGATACTAAGGGAAAAATATGTGACTCAAATAAGCAGATTTCCTTTACTGATTGCTTTAAATATATTTTAGGCATTTTCCTTGAGAGCTATATAAAATCATTTTGTATACTATAGTATTGGCACGGTAGTGAACTGAGAAAGCTATCCCCAGCTATATAAAAACACAATTAGGTCACATACAAATGGAAGTGGATGTTAAAATCAGTGATATTTATTTTGTCTCTATTTAAATCAGGTGGAGAAGCAAATCACTTTGTTAAAGGTAAAAAGACAACATATGAAATAAAAGGTTATATATAAAATAATGAGAGGGATTTTTTTTTTCCCTGTGGGGGAAAATTCTAAACATTCATATATAAGGAAGCTAATCTTTATGCTTAAAACAGTGACCTGGAAAAAAGGAGACCTGGGTTCTGGTGTCAGCTCTGCCCCTGATGCTCAGTGATGCTCTGTTTTGTAGTAAGAAAATTGTGAATCTTTTGGGGCTTTATTCACAGTTACGTTGAAGACCCCTAACACCCCTCCAGCAACTTGCTTAGTCTGCTAGACAATATTCCTTCCATACCAAAAATGTTATAAAAAATATTTAAGAAAATCAACTGAAAATGAAACCATCAACATCTTTAGTTGATTCAATTATCCCTCTCTAAAAAAAGGTTTTAACACCTCCCACACAGAACAGCAGCTTCAGTAATTTGGCAATGTTAACAGTGCATAATAAAGAAACATGAGACTGTGATACGTGGTAATATATCCCATTTTGTGCACAAGAATATTTTTATTTTATTCAAGTAAACACATTTTCTTTCTAAGTACCTTTTGGACTATTTGGCCTTGCATTGTTCATCCCATCAGTCTCATATAGTTGCTACAAATGTTTAACCACAGAAATTGTAGTGGGTAAATTGTAACCTCGCTGCTGATAGTAGATGGGAGGATAGGCTCTGCAGCTTTGTTTTTGTAGTGTTGGCGATGTGCTTGAAGATAGGGAGTAGCTGTGACTCACATACGGAACAAAGGACTGGAAGGTTTGGTTATTTAGCTTCTACTCCTGGTTCTGCCAGTGACTAATTCACTGCTGACCATAAATGTACCATCATTATAAAATAGCACTCTGACAAGTCCTTTTAATGATATGCTAACATAACTTCCCAGATGATATCATAACATGATTTTTTTTATCAGTGAAGTACATCAAAGGCCCAACATTCAATTAGGATGGGGTGGGTTGTGAAATAAAGCAGTCTGCTGTGTTTAAAATGCACTGCATTGTTTTCACTATCGAAATGAGAACCCTCTTACATTGCAAACCTGCTGATAGGCTATAAATGAAGCTTTAAACATAATGTGTGTTGCTGCCCTGAACCTCAAAAATATTTCCTTATGTAATTTGCATGGTCAGTGATAGATGTCAGAAATACCTTAGACTCTAGATGCTGTAGTAACAGGTACATTAGATTTGCCCATGCAGTCGTACAACAAATGTGCTGTAGTTTGAAAAACCATCATAAAAAATGCGGGTATAACGTCAGCTAGAGGGAGACACATTCACATACAGGGGCCTCAGCCGTGGCGGCCATACTCAAGGAAGGGAGATTTGGTGGAGTGAGGAACTCCACTGAAGGAGTAAACTTGAAGTTTCCAGAAATATTTCACTAGATATTTCATTATATCTAGACAAAGAGTGCATTTTTACATCAGTACCGACCTGTTTAAATTGAGGTGGTGGTTGTTTGTACATGAAAAAAACAGTGAGTAACATATTATATATCATTGATTTTAAACGGGAAGGATCAAATTTTGCCTTTGTCCATAAAATCTACAGGCAGCCAGACAAGGAATGCTTTGGAACTATTTACTGTTTCGTGTTGCATCTTTTTAAATTTTCACAATAAGCAGCACAATGTATTAATAATAGTTTATTAAACCAACAAAAGAGAAGCTTGTCTTCCATATCACTATTCAAGAAAATATTTCCCTTGGAAGGAAAACTAATTAGAACACTTTAAAAAATATGGGTCATTTGATTATACAATTAGTGTCTTCAAGCCAGAGAGAGGAGAGCTGAGCATAGATGCAGACTTGATAACAGAAAAGTAGTTAGATTTTAAGTAGATGCCTGTGGTAGAAGAAAAGTTACTCTAGAAAAAAATTTCTTAAAGTCATAGAAGGATTGAGGTTTATGTTTGTGTCTTCCTGGACATGGTGTTCTAGGACTACTGCGAGTCCCAGGGGTGCAGTCATTGTACATTTGTTTGGGCAAGTTGTTCTCTCAAATTCATTATATAATCTTGACATAATTAGCCTTTCTGCTAAATTATTGGGAAAATGGAAATCTAGTTTGTCGGTCACGTGGTACTTCCCTGTTTCCTCGCTATGTAGAGCGACCCATTGCTTAGGTTCAGCGCTTCCCTTTATGCCACTTATAACTGTTACCTTGTTTCACGTGCTTTGAGTTCAGAAGACCTGCAAACCGAACCTAGACCAGAGGAACCTTTATTTCCGAGCCCTGCCTGTACCACTCTTTTGCCGCAGTCACTAGTGGAGTCGCTGACGCCCCTCTCGTCCGAGCCTCCTCGTGCCCCTGCAGAGGAGCGTGAATGACCCAGGCCAGCGGTCCGACCGCGGCACAAGGAACAGCCCGGTGCAGCTGTGGCCGCTAACGCCCCGGGGCTTTTGTGGTGACCGGAATCTGCCCCTTCCTCCTGCCCTGGAGTTTCCTCTCCCGGCTTTTGGCGGGAGTCGCACTCCGGGTGCAGAGGGGCCGGTTCAGCCAGGCTTCGCCGGCGGGGAGCTGGGCCACCACCCTGCCGGGTCTGTCCCGGGCCGGGCGGGGCTTTGAGCCCCCCGGGCCTCCCGCCGAGGGGCCTGCGGCCTCCCGCTGCGCCTCTCGGGGGCCGCCGGGGCGGGCGCGGGGGCGCTTCCAGGCGGCGCTGCTGCCCCCGCCCGCCGCTCTGCTCCCGCATGGCCTCCGCACGGGCTCGGCCGAGCCCCGCCTCCCGCTCCCGCTCTCGGGAACCGATTGGCGGAGCGCGCCTTCAATCTGGGAGAGAGCCCCGCCCTTCTCCCGTCTCCCGAGGGGCGGGTTGATTGGCAAGCGCGGCCTGCCGTTCTCGCGCCGCAGCCTTCGCTCGGCCTCGCTCGCCCCGTGCGGAGCGACTGGCGGAGCTGGCTGTCAATCAGGGATTAGCCCCGTCCCAGCCAATGATCCCACCTCCTGAGCGGGCGGCGCAGGCCGATTGGCTTGTTGGGCTATCGATCAGCAGCGAGCTCCGCCCCGCCCGGTCAGGTAGCCCGGAAGATGGCGGCGGCGGCGTCTGCCGGGGCCGGCGGGGTTCTGTGAGGGGCGCAGGGCTGCGGGCTCCGATGCCGCGGCGGCGGCGGGCAGCGGCTGCGGCGGCGGCGCGCCGGGGGCACTGAGAGCCTCGAGCCCCTCGTTCGGCGCCGAGCCTGGGGCCCGGAGCGGAGGGGATGCGGCGGTGCGGGGTGCCCGGCGGGGGCGGCCCGCTGCCCCTGGCGCCCCGGCTCGGGCTGGCGCTCGGCTTGCTGGTGTCGCTGCTGCTGGGGAGCGGCGGGGCGGCTCCGCTTCCGCCAGCGGGTGCAGGTGAGGCGCGGGGGGCGGCGCGGGGAGGCCCGGGAGCGGGGGGGCTGCGGGCAGGGCCGCGCGCCGCCCCCGCGCTCTGCCCGCGCCGCGTCGGGGCCGGCGCCCCGGCACGCCGGTGCCCTGCTGCCGGCCCTCGGCGTTAGGTGCCGGGGCTGCGCTGGGCTGGGCTGCGCTGCGCTGCCCGCTCGGGGTGCGCTTGCACACACGCACGTCCTTCCGTAGCGGCTGCCCTCCGCGCCTGAGCGGGTCTCTGTGCCGTGTCGCTTTTTCTCATTTTGGCTGTGAATCGCTGAGATCCGATCTTGGGTGGAGGCTCCTCAGGGCAGACGTCGCTTCCCTCGTTTCCGGTCAGATTAGGCGAATCCCCCCGTCATGTAATTTACATTTATTTGTCTCCTGTGTTAAGTAACACTTCCTTCCTTCGATTATCTTACTTATTTTCCTGTTTGTGTTAAAAACACAAACTGAAAAATGTGATCTCTCCGTCTTGTGAATGGCTGCTTAAGAGCTTATTAGTATTGACAGGTGACAGTCATCTCTGTTGGTGTTTCACTGGGGCCTGGAAACATCAGATTAGATTGGGGCTGAGTTTGGTAGGGCACCGTTCAGATGCGTGCTAGACTCGGTTCCAAGCACTGAGAGTTTGCAGCTGAAATGGACAATATGCTCAGAGGGAGGAGGGGGGGAAGGAGAGATCTCTAAAGCACAGAGACTAGGTAATGTGTCTGCTCTTCTGCAGAAAGTAACAAAGCTGGGAGTGGAATCCATAACTTATTTTTGGTACTATGCCTTTTTCTCTCCCCCCCCTCTTTTTTTATCCCCAAGAAAATGTCTGAATTGCTCATTACTTCCCCCCATCAGCCTTCCTTGAGGTCTGTCTTGTTTTCTATAAATGTAAACTTTTGAAAAAGAGAAAATTGCCAGTCAAATGTGTATTTCCTTTGAGACCGAATGAAAGTTTTCTCACTTAATGAGTTGCTTCAGGATTGTCCAAATAATATTAACTTGTCATCAAGCCATAAGATAAGATGGTGAAGTTAGTTTTGTATGTGGAGTTTTTCCCCTTTCTTTATCTTATTTCTCCCTGAAATGCAGGTGACCTTTCTATTTAAAGGTAGAAGACATCAGACTATATGCATCACGTATTCTCAGGGTAGCCTACCTTATTTTAAATTTAAATTCCTCTTTGCTATCAGGGCTATGCTGTGTATTTTACATAACTGGGAGCCCAAATCATTAACTTCTATGACAACTTCTATATAAACGTCATTCTTGGAATCAAAAGTTGATTGAACACAGTGAAAGAGATAGTATTGAAGTTATTTAAAAAACAAAACAAAAACAAACAACCCCCCCCCCCAAAAGCAAACCAGGTATGTTAAGTGCAGGATTGTTAAAGGGAAATACTTGTGGTGATGTAATTGTAGACTAATATGAAATGAATGGGATATTGTAATTTTATATACTATCTTCAGTTATAGTCTTAGGTCAAAATATATAGGTATAGGATATTACCTGAAGTTCAGCAAATGGTCATAACCTGTCATGAAAAACTCTGTGAAATTTGGGAAATGAAAATGCTGATTGGTACTGTATCTTTGCCCATATAGTAAGAAGTTATGCATTTGAATTATATTTTATTGAAAGATATTTGTTACTTAAGCCTTTAAAGCCTCAAGAGGGACCTTTTCCAATATCACTGGCATCACTTTTGCTGGCAAGGCTTTCTACTGAATGAAATAATGTGTGCATTAATAAGTGGTTTTGTGTGCAACAGATTCTTAGTCTGCAACATGTCCTGTCATAACTGTGGTATCATCAATGCACATACTGATACAACAGCAACCGGCTGGAAAGCTTCAGAACCCCCCCCCCCCCCCCAATAGCGTAGCTTATCAGTGGACAATGAAACAGTTTTTGTCTTGAACTTTCTCAGTCACTGTAGACAAATTGTAAAAGCTGCCTAGTAGACAAACCCTTGGATTGATTTTTTGGGGGTTAGGAAGTATTTGACTTGTTCGAGAACAGCTTCAGCCCTATTGTGAGTTTCTCGCTCATCTATTCCATGACAGACTGCTTTGACTTCCTGTACTAGGCTGATGATTTTGAAATGCGGGACCTAAATACTGCTTTTCATTCTGGGGCTTAGCAATTTTTGCAGTTCAACATAAGCCTCAGTCTAATACTTACAAGTTGTAAACCTGTGAAGATTTTAATGGCTTTTCATAAAAAAAATTAATAGCTTGTTTCAGAGTTATTTCAAGGTTCCACAATTCTTTGCCTAGCAAGAAGGCTTGCTTCTGTGACAGGGGAGATGCATTTTGATGTTTGTTGCCCAGAGCACTTTATAGGAAAGATGGGAATCCACAGAAAGAGGAGGAAAGGATATGTGCCTGAAGTTGTTCTGGTGAACTTTGTGGAATAATTCATGGACTATACCCATAACATTAACTTCTCTTGGGGAGGAAACTGGAAAGCAGGAAGTGGCTGTGGGCAGGTTCTAGCAAGACTAGGTTGGGTTCCTTGTTTAAAAATGCTCCGTTTTGTGGTATTGTGGAAGTATGCCAGATTCTACGGCCACAGAATTGTTAAGCTCCCAGGGCCTCGATTGAGACGAATGAGGTAGTTCTTTGTAAGTATGGCTTCGTCGTATTTGCAGATTGAGCAAAGCATTGATGATGTGTTGTATATTCTTCTTGCTTTTTTTAGGTTTTATTTCTAACCTCTTTGTTGAAAAAAATCTTTCAAATAGGAAGAGGATTTAAAAGAAATTAGTCTTTAGAATCATTCCCCTGGTATGGTTCCTAGCAATTACCGTGGAAAAAGGAAAACCAAGATGTTGAAGGTGTTACCAGCTAAAAATACTTGAGCAGTGTAGGTTTGATTCATTCTGTGAATGGAAAAAGAAGATACTAATATGCATTGTGATAGTTCTGAAATTAAACACTTCACCTGATAGTGGAGGTGAGGGCTGGGGGCAGGCCTGCTGGATGTCAGCCTCTGCACAATTTCACTGTCTAGCCTGTCAAAATAGGGAGGTTCACAGAATGAGGTGGTGTAGTTGTTTTGAGCCTGTGGAGCACTAGTGATTTTTACCTGAGTGCATCAGGCTAAGATGACTTCCGTTTTTAGTAAGGCTTTTATGTTGTGTGGCTGAAGGAAAGGCATTTAAGAAATACTCTTTAGTAATGGTGTTTTGCAAGCAAACATACTGTGCTATAATCTGATACTTCTGCTTTACTGTGATAAAGCTTTACATTCAAATTCAGGCTTTCTTTCTGTTCTTCTGACTTGAATTTTCATCCTTAACCTTAATTCAGCTGCCTCTCCAAAAAGCATGGAATCTGAATCACTTGTATGTAGTGTCGGACAAAATATTTCTAGCATCTCTGTAATATCTGAAGTCCTTCCAAATAAAAAGGAAAACGGTCTCAAAAAATATTCTATTTTCCTGTAAAACTTGAATAGGCGGTAACATTTTTAAAGGGTGTGTTCAATTTTACATTTATGATAAATTACATAGCCTATTAAATTGAATTGAGACAGCTGGGCTGATGCCTACATGCTCTCTTGATTTGTATTGAGAACCTCAGTCTTGGGACTTTCTTCTTGGACGTATTGAAAATAGTGGCAGTGATTTCTTGTTGAAAAGCCTGGTCATGTACAAATCCAGGAAAAGGCACTTAGAAATTGGTGTATAGTATTCAGGAGCGTCTAGATAGAGTATCTAGATGTTTGTGCAACTATATCTAGTATCTTCAATTGGCCACAGATGACAGGTTATAATTATGAGGTGAATTTTTCTTTTTTTTAACTTGCTAAGATGAGTTCTTTAGCATGGATATGCTCTTGGGAAAACTTGCTTCTGTGGCGTGCTGTTTCACTAGGAATTCTGTCTGGCCCACTTGTGGCTGTGATCTGTGGTTTAGTCCCAGGCAAGAGTTATGTGACATTTGCGCCTAATAAGGAAAACAATTTTCTAAGTATATACAAGTTAGAGACTCGGACTACTTGAAGTTAAGAAAAATCTTGGTTGTGAAGTGGGGACTTTAATTAGTGGTTTAATTTTCTTGGGAGCAGTCTGCTCATCTAACCTTTCTCCTCCCTTTCAAGCATTAGGTTTGTTTACTTCTCCCTATATTTTTTTCTAACTTCTGTCCCAGATGGGTAATAATTGTAGAGTTAGAGCTGTTAAGTTGTATTTTATCTTTTGTTTCTGTCTGTGATTTTGACTCCAAGGTAAGAAGCCAACCCTGATTTTTGACTGGCAGGAACGTCCCTCCCAAGTACAAGGCTTTGTTTGCAGGCTTGGTCTGCTTTCTCTGCCTCTGGCCGTAAAGTGTCTGGAGTTTGTGATCAGCTAAAGCACTCTGACAGTTTTATAGGAGGCCACTTTCTGAATTCATTTCTCACATCTTTGATGCCTGGGTATGTTTAATAATTCCTCAAGTGTCATTGTAGCATATTAAGATTACACTGGTCAGAAACAGTCTACAGGGATGTGCATCAGGCCTGGGCCATCAGTTTGAAAGTCCCCATTGGTTAGTGCTAGTTTTGCCACAAGTCCCCTATAAAAAAAGGAGTTTATCTTATATAGTCAGATCCGACGGCCTATTTGAAAACCCTTAGTTTGGGTTCAGTCACTATGCATGCATTACCTGTGCAGGGTACAGGGATCTTCAATCAGTATCGTGATTGTGAGGCTGTGAAAATCAGGTTTTCTGTTTCTGTATCTTACTCAGTCCTAATGCTCTATTTCTGCAGCTGTAGGACAGAGCATGTTGTACTAGGGTTTTCTTCAGATCTTACTATTTCATCTGCCTTCATACTTAAGGTATGCATCTAGTATCTGGAGTATGATAAGGCTCTGGATACAATTTGCAATAGCTTTGTCACTTTTGTTGCTCTCTATAAACCCTTTGTTTTTGTTGTACTGCAGTTGTGAAAGGATTTGAGCGACATCAGTGGTGCTAGAAATGTTCTGTAGATACACTTTTATAATAGGAAACATACAGACTGTGTCAGGATAGCTGTTTCAATCCATATGTTTGGTGTAAGCACAATCTCTAGCAAAAAGGTGTTAGGCCAGATATAGCTTAGGCCAGGTGATTGAGTGAAGGAGGCTGTCAGCCACTTCTCTTCTGATGGCTTTTGTCAGTATGAGGTGCTGGTCCAAAGTAACACCTTGTTCAATGTTGCACTTATATTTTCTTACAGCTGAGAAAACTCACTGCAGTGACTTAACAGTGATGTGAATTTTTAAGTCTGCCTTTGCAACCTGAAATTTATTTCGCATGAAGGAGGTGTAAAAAAGTTTGACAGTAGACTCTTGAGTGCTGGCTTTAAGCTTTCAGCCTGTAGACCAGATCCACTTCTCCAGAATCAATGATCTATGCTATGGCCTGTTCTCTGCTAATCTTTCTCCTAGGGATCCTCCAGATATGAGCAGGGATGAGAAATGGAGCTGAATAAGCTCTTTTGGCAAACTGCTGGTTCTTGCTGCCTTTTCCACATTTCTTATCCCAGTCTCTCATGTCAGAGTTGGAAATGCATCTATTGCATGATCAAAATTCCAGAAAATCTCATCATGTGAAGGGTTGCACGTATGGACTCTTTTCACAGAACAAAAAGGATATATGTTAATAGGTTGTATACCTATGAAGTGGTGGGGGAACGTGAGAGATTCTGATCTGATCTGGATGCTGCAGGTACTTCTGATGTTTTGAGATACCAAGATGTGTAATCTTTCCATGCTGCTTGAAGTGATTGTTGTCTACTCTGTTCGAAAACCTTTCAGCTCCGGTGCCGTACTACTGGAGAAATGGTACAGCACATGAGATCCTACTGTACTTGACCAGGAATTGGTTGTTAAAAGCAGTATCTAGCAGTGTAGGATAAAGCAAGCTTTGCAGAATTCTTTAAAAACAGCCATCCCCTCACAGTTAAGAGTCAGATAGTACTTTTTGCAAGATACTAATGCTACCTGGATTTTCCACATACATTGCCATGAAAACATAGGATACGTAATTTTTGAACATGTATATTTTTTACCATGTGGTAAGCTGTGTTGCTGTGTGCAAACATGAGATTCTAAGGCTGTGCAAGTCTTCAAGCAGATCATGCTCTGTAAACACTTAAAAGTACTAGCCTGTATTTTAATCCTTATTAAAATAAAGGAGTATGCTGTTGTGTGAGTACAAGTCTTCCCAGTAACGTCAAAGAATTAGAGTAATAGACTAAGGACATAAATGTAATGCTAAACCCAGTTCATGATTTTATGAGTTGCTAACTGTTGAGCCAACACTCAGGTGGGCTGGGTTTTTTTGGGGAAAAAAGAGATTGGAGCTGTATGGTATTGAGGATGCTGAATTGGATGAGAATACGGCATTGTCCTAGATATTCTTGCTTTAGGACATGCAACTGGTGCCAGCCTCATCTGTAAAGTGGACTTAAGCAGTTGTAGTTCCTAGCAGTAACAGCATGCTACAAAAAATATTTAAGGAGAGCATGGGATAAAATACTTTGGAAAGGTATTGACTTAGATGGCTGGATAGACTTTTTGCATTCTTTCTAAGAAAAAATGGGAGGACTGACGATTTCCAAGAACTGTTGACATAATTATACATCCAGTCATGATGTGAAGTAGCTAATGTTTCTTCTGGAATGCACTGAAACTTCTTGCATAGGAGAGTAGTGATTTCAGGGTCACAGCTACACAGCTATTTAGTTAAGAAACTGGCTTTTGTCACTGTAGAGCTGCATCTGGAGCACAAGGGTGTGTGTGTAGGGGGGAAGCAAAGGCTTTTATTGCTTCATGGGAAAACCTCTGTAGCAAATTGCCATTTTCTGTCTTTCTTACCCTTATTTCTGATGATTAATTGTTGTAAAGAAGAAAAGCTGGTGGTTTTTCAAAAGAGTCGCCTGTGCACATGCATTGGCCTTTCATTCTGCCTCCTCCCTGTCCCCTCATGAGGGCCTTAAATAATAGGGGTCTAGGATAAAACAGGGATTGTGATGGCCAAGTTGTGTGGAGAGGGGTGAAATATTTCAAGTTCTGCCTAGAAGAATATAGTAACAAAATAACTTGAATGTGATTTTCTTTTTTTTTTTCCTCCCCTCCACTACTGCTGAAGGTCTTGTCATCTTATTCACATCTTTCTAAGTGTTGGGACTTTGATTTAGGCCATGTAAGGCAATTCAGGTTTAGGCAGGAAATAGTTTGTCTTGCTGGCAAACTATTGCTTGCTGCCTTTAGTTTTCTGAAAGATTAAATATGAATGTGCACAAGTAATTTGGACAGCTATAGCTTCAAGTTTTTAAGTATTTTTTTTATTTGAGATTATATCTAGTAATTAGATTTTTCCACAGTAGTAAAGAAGAAAGAAAAAGAATAAGGTGACAAAGTGCTTTTGCATAAAGATATATTTCTATTACCATACCAAAGGTTACTTCATTACGCAAACTTTGCCTTGTCTGATGTTAGGGTAGTGATAACACAATCATAAGAGGGAAAGTTTTTAAAATATCACTGTCTTCAGTTAATTTTCAACAGTTTGAATTTTCAACTTTGCATCTCAGTTGAATGTTAATGGTGTTTTGAATGCAGTTCTAATATGTAAAGTTAAAGTTGTTTTTAAAGCCTATTACAATATAGCACTGCACAACTGAACAATGGTACTGTGGAAATCTCTATTGAATCTTATTCTCAAAAATGGTGCTGCTTTTGACTTAGTTCTTAAATGGAGCATGAGAGGAAAAATGTGAGATGGAGGGAATGAAGTAACCGCTGGGAAGTGCTCTAGGGTTCTTCTGGGGGGAAGGACAGGGGTTCCACTGCATGCTGTACTGTAGCTTGTCATACAAATCAGACGTTATGCAGTAGAGATGTCTGAAGCTGTTTCAAAGAGGCTTTTGTTTTAAGGTTCTGCATGTTACCTGTAGGCCTTCAAAATTTACAGGCTTATGTGTATTGGTTTTGTGCATACTAGCTAGCAAACCTTTGAAGATTTCACAGAGTAAACGAATGCAGGGAAAGTGCTTTGTAAGAAAAGATAATGATCTAAAACTCACTTGTGAAGCACTGGGTAGGGTTCAGGAGCGCTTTCCCACTTAACTGCTAGCCTAGAAGAAGATGACAACATTATTTAGGAAATTAGGGGTAGCTTTTAAAGTCATATTTACAAAAAACACAATAAATTAGGGTGGTACTACATTTTGAGTATAGTTACATTAGTAACTTACTCCCACAATTAAGTAAACTGTTCAAATGTGTGACAAGGTCAGATACTATGGAAGTAAATAGTGAGCAAAGTTAGATTTAGTCACTCACTAGTATTTTAAAGGCTTGGCTGTTCTGACTTGGTGATGTAAAGTAACATCTCTGTCTGTGATCGTACAATTTGAGGGTGTTCAATTTTAAGTGACTGCTGTCATGCTACGTTGGTGCTGGAAACAGTTATAGCTGTTAGTACAGAACTGCCATTTATATAGCTGCTCTTGAAAGAAAAGGGGCTCTTGCTTATGCAGTGAGACTTGTCGCATAGCAACTACTGTGCTGAAAGCTTAAAATCAGATGCTCCCTTGAAGATCACTGTGCCCTAAGAATGCTTACTTTATCTGGGCCTTGCACCGCCTTTATCGTACTAGTGAGTCTGTTGTGTACGTTTACTCTTCCTTTTCCCCAAGCTTGAGAATTGTGTGCAATGTCATGCTTTTTTAGCCTGATTTTCTGAAGAATGAGGTCTGTGCGATTGCATTTTCCACTCTTAATAACATGATTAATCACATTGAACCAAATTTGAGAGAGGCGGAGCTCAAGCTCCTGCAAGTATCATGAGTTTTGCTAACTGTCTGGGGAAAGAGAAGCAGTGATACTGTATCAAGTAGGGGACAGGCAGTTGCTTCTGGTCCCATCTCCGTTCTGAGGTGGCCGTGGGCTGGCCAGCAAGCGTGAGCGGACCGTTTGGCTGGCTGGTTTGAGTAGCTCCTGGAAGTGTAGGATGCCACAGGTGGAGGACGTAAGTGGGAATTTGGGAGGATTGTGGGGAAACTTGGAAATTGATTGGATAGAGGAAGAAACCAGCTCTAGACTGTTGTGATGAAAACCCAACTTTTCTTTGCATAGTTGCTAAATTTGGTAGATAATAAGTGAACTGTCGTATGAAGAAAATAGACTTGAGAGAAACTTGGAGAGATGAACAGAATCCTGGCCTATATAAATTGCTTTGAAAAATACTTTGCATGAAAGTAACACTTTTCTACCCCTTGGAATATGCTACTACATGTTGAAGCACATGTTCTCATGTTTACGCTTCATCCTGAGAATGCCAGCATAGCTTATCATCCTTGTTTTTTCAGTGAGCCTCTTCGTGCACTTGCCTGTGTACAGGATTTGACTTCAGATGTTTGCTGTGTTCAAATGTAAAGTGTGAGATTTACTTACGTAATGATTTCCAGAGGTGCTGAAGAATTTGCCTCAGTAGCTGTTATTATCTACCTAGGCTTTGGATTATTTATGATACCAGGTGGTTTTAAAAAGCAGGTAAATAACAGCATAGAATCAGTATGCAACACTGAAGCTTTGAAAAAAAGTCCTTCTTGTCTTGGATATCCATTACTTAAGGTCATCTAGATGTCATTTTGAGATTCAGCATTTACTAGTGTAAAACTCTGTGCAAAACATTGTGTTAACCATGCAATAACACATATAGTAACACAAACATACTGAATCTTCTTATTTTAATATAGTAGTGATAAAATCCATACCTCTTCCTCCTGCTGAATGACTAAAGTAGTCCAGATAGTGTATATTAACAGATAGGAAGCCTTATATTGTTACCATTTTATATATAGTATTTTTCTGCATCTGTTTGGCAGTTAATTTCCTGAGGACCTGAGCCTGATTTCTGGATACATCTTAAGATGTAGTAGCTTGTTGCTGAGTATGGTTATGTTAAATGCTATTTTTTTAACTGAGATGATAATGCTGAGTGGACTTGATGAATTCTGTACCTTTGGAATCTAATATTTTAAGATGCTTAACTTCTACATTCATTATGAAATTGTGAATGATATTGCATAAATTTTTATTTAGGTTTAAGTTAAAAATGAATTCAGTTTAAAATACATTTTTACAGTTTTTTATTAGAGGAAGCAAAGTTATTTCCTGCAATAACTATACACAATGGTCTCCTGTGTTTAATTGAACTAATTTCTTTCTGGTTGCTTTATCTCTCAGGATTTTAAAATAAATAGCTGTCATTCTTTCATACTTTCACAATTCACAGACAAAAGGAGGGAATTACACATCTCCTACCTTTTCAATTCCCAGTCATTTTACTAAGTTCCTGTGAATTAATCATTGGATGAAAATAGTTGAAAAGTGCAAAAGAGGTTAGTACTGCAACAGATTGTTCAGCACTCTGTCAAACACGAGTTCCAATGCTTCATCAGTGACTTGCATTACTGAGTATGTGCTTATGCAAGCTATTAAAATAATTTCACTTATAAATTTAAGCCCAATTATAAGTTGTTATAATTCAAACTTAATTTTATACTCATATTTTCAAAAGAAGCACAAATTTAAAAATACCACTTATTAATGACTGTATGAGAGACTTCAAAGTTTATCCAAATAGAAGTAGATTCTGTAATTCTTCAAGTAGAACTTATTTGCATGAGTTATCTGAAATGCTGTTCTGTAAATGTTGCAGAAACTTCCCATGATAATTGGCATTTTTCTTGCATTAAAGCATCTTTTTATAACAGGGTATGTGAAATTTTCCTTGTGCTTTTGGAAGCTTAAATATCTTCCCTCCTCTTAATGAACTGTTAATGCTTAGCTGTCTCTTCAAATGTGGTCCTTACCTTTTTTATTTTTTTATTTCATTACCTTCTCCAATTAATTGCTGTTACTTCATGCTCTTTCTTGGGATTTGCAGAAGATCTGTAAGATTAGGAAGTAACATAATGAACAGCAGCAATTTTTTTCTGTATTCATTCCAGAGCATTTAAAGGAATTAATTACATTACAGGGAGGAATACAGCTTGCACAAAACACTTAGCTTTTAGGCTTGATAATGTACAGATTTGTTTACCGAAGGAATTACAGCCAAAATATATTGGCATTATTTTTTTCATGTAAAATAGCTGATTGCATATGCACTGTATCTAACTTCTACAATAAATGGAACTTATGATCATGGGTGCTTGTTATGCCTCATTGTGAGTTGAGGAAACAACAAAAATATTAAAAGAAAACCAAGGGTTTGAATTCTAATGGTTGGGTAGGCTGTGATAACTTGCAACTGGATGACTCCAGAGGGGTCAAAATTGGGATCCCAAGTTGATATGAGCAGTATAATGTTTCTATATGGAAATACATAAAAGAATCGTGATGTTATAGCTGTGATGGTCAAACGACGTGGAGGAGGAGAATTTTATAGGTAGCAATAATTTCTTTAACTGGAATAGGTAATAGTTTTATCCATAGTTTTTCTGAATGCACAAGCCTTTTGTCAGGTTTGAAAAGAAGCGGCAAACTTGACAGCTGTAATGCAAGCTGGGAAGAATTATTCCAGGTTGAGTGAGAGGCTCACCAAAAAGACCATCCAGAAGAAGAGTTAGCTGGTATCTGGAGCAGAGGGACGATGCTAGTCGTGGTTGATAATGCTCATCTCCTGTGGGAAAGGGTGCGAAGGTTGCTTCTTACATGCTATGCAGTGTCAGCTATGTAGGCAACAACCGGGAGATGTTATACTGTGCCATAAACCCCAAATATGTGGGTTGTTTTAGTGTTGGGTAGAGTTGATAGCTGAGGTGTTACACCTCCCTCTTAAGGATCTGGGCTGGTGTTTGTCTTTGAATAGCAGTCTTTTGAGATGTGCTGGTACTTTATTAGTGTCTGAGCTCGTTCTGCCTGGTGACTTAATTTTGCTCAGCTAATTTTCATGAATGCCTCTGGTGCAAGAGTAGGGTTCAGGGATTTTGTTCTGCTACTGCAAATAATATATAATATATATTGTCATTGGGGTGATGTGTTCACAGGTGGTGGTTATTAGTCAGGGAAAATCTGTATCTCGTTGGTACTTGGCCTGTGGTGAGCTGGTTTCTGATCTCAAGTGAAGCTGGGTGGAGGTGAGGAAGCTGTTTGGAAGCTAGGTGGGATGGTTTTAGAGAAAATGTCTTTAAAACAGTAATTTTAATTAGTAATACCTGATAATGTAAATGCATCCATTTTTTTTCCTAGTAAAGCTGCCTTTTACTACTTGATTTCAATTAAAAGTTCAGAGGAGATCTCTTGAACTTTATCTAAAGCTGTATTACCTGTGTGTTTTTTATTACAGTTATCTAATGACTTAAACTGCAAATATAAGCATTTTATGGAATAGATAATTTTCAGTCTGTCAGCTGCTACCTTTCCTTTTTTTTTGATGCTTACAAATGAAAAATATACTGACATTATGTAGAAGACTTGGTTTAAATGAATATAAACTGTTCTGAGAGCCCTCTTAAAAGATTCTTTCTGCAGAATTGCGACTAGAAGGTGCCGTGTAGCCTCACATGGTGCTTGGACTGTGTTCAAACGATGCCCTGTATTCATAAATGCAGTATTCACGCTCTTCCCAATGAGGTTAGAGTGCCAGAGCTATTATGGAAACTAAAACCAGTATCACTTGTTTGAAAACCTTACATTTTTGGATTAACTGCTTTACTGTTGTATAGATAATCTGTAATTTAGTGTACAGAAAACATTTAATCTTCCTAAAGTAAAAGCTAACACTTTTTAGCAGTATTTTGATTGTGTCAGTTTACTCTTTACGTGTTATTAAGTTACGCAAATATTCTGCAGAACACAGTGAGAAGCCGTGGCTATTCCCATGAATCCCTTAACGCCCATTCCTAGTGCATTTTGAAGGTTCAAAGAGCTAGCTAGGCAAGTTTGTATGTCCTTCCTCTAACTAGTGATCAACTGACTAAAAAGAATTGTATTTAATGAAATTCTATTTATTCTGTGTTTTGTCTCCTTACATCAGGCACTGATACGTGGACGTTCCCATTGGTACTTGGACACTTGCCTACCTAAAACCCCAGGCAATCCAAGCTGCCTGTCATTGAATAACTTCTTTAACACTGCTGCAATACCTAAATGCTCCGTAATCAAATACAGTGCAACTACTCCTCAAGCCCCGTGGCTGTAGCTGTTATAAACAAACAAACAAGCAAACCAAAAAGCCCACCCCCACCCCTCGAGATGTGTTTGGTGGTCTCCTAGGGGACTATACAGATATGTTTGTTCTCAACTTAAGATCAAAACAGGGATTAAAAACAGGTTTAGTTTCCCTGGCAATGACTTAAGTTTTTGATAAAATGCTGTGTGAGGTTTTTAGTCCTGTGCAAGTAATGATAACCTGACTCATTTATAGACAATGTACTAAAGGTTTTTTAATATATATAAGTTTGGGAAGCTATTTGGGGTTATGTTTACAAAATGGTCATTTCAGACTCTTGAAATGGAGACAGATCATCTAAGGAATCATGAGAGATTGAGATTGGTGTGTGTGTGCCTGTGTGTGCATGGGGGTTGATCAGGTGCATTTCACTTGTCCTAAGCAACTTGCACGTTTGGCAGTCTTTCATTAATACATTTAGTCAAAGACACAGGACTGCCTTATAGCAGAATATAGTAAATTTATGCACAGTGTAAGGGAGGATTTCTTCTAGTTGCCTTTTTCTTCAGACAGGTATTTTAGCTCGTGGGAAATGTCTTCAAAAAACCAAACTTTTAATATACATTGTTTAGATACCTATAAAAATTTGTCAACTAAAACCAGAATCCTGAGTCTTGGGACTGTCATTGCTTATCATTTGTGTTGGCGATGGCCACTTCATTTGAATCAAATAAGTCCAGAACTATGCAAGCAGATGGAAGAGCGTAGAAATGTTTTGCCAATATGTCCTTTCTGTTCAGTTCTCTTTTATTTTTGATCATATCCGTAGAGTTAAATTTTCAAACTCCAGTTTTGAAATAAATACAGATCGGCAAAATATATATTTTGAAAAACTTTTTTTTAAATGCTCCAATATATTTAATGCTGCATATGTCTTAATTTCTAGGAGAAGGAGATACAGTTGAAGTTTCCTCATCTTTTGTGATTCTGTCTGTATGTACTCTAGTAGTACTGGTAATACTGCTTGCGAACTGTGTCTCCTGCTGTAAAGATCCCGAGATAGATTTCAAGGTAAGCATTTGAAACTACAAATGCATATACAAGTGCTATTCCTGGCTGCGTTCTGATATCTATAATACCTGATTACTTGCGCTGATAGTCTGCAGTTATTGACACTTCTATGTCACTGTACATTTTCTCTTCTGAAATGGCCAATAACTGTATATCTGCATGCTGTGAAACATTGCTGCAGCCAGTAACTTTCATACTGGGTGCAGGCTGCAGTAAGGATCTTTGTCTTTTCAAAATCAGTACTATCTAGTGGGATCAGTAGTAGAAGTATACACTTAAGGCAATTTTGCTGTAGTTAAAGATCCTTCTTCCTATATTTTCCCATGTTTTCTTTTAAATTGTTTTTTAAAATGCTGACAGCATTTAACATGTTCCTGTCAAATAAATAAGGATATTGAAGATACATATCCACTGTAGCAAAATTCTTGATGACAAATTGCTATCATCAGAGAATGGTTACTTTTGGAACTTCAGTTATCAGCAACCCTAATTTTGAGTTTTGCTCTCACTTCTACTTGGAGAATATGTGGAATGAATAGATTAGGATTATTCATTCAAAGCCATAGACTGCCTTTAGAGCAAAAAAATAAATGAAAGAACCCACCGAAAGGCCGAAATACCCACTCAGTATTTTTGATAAAGATAATACTTGGTACTGTAATCTGTTTAAATGAATAGTAAATCAAAAATAATGAATAGAAAACTATATTTAAAAAAAACCACCCTGTCATTGTCCATGGAAGAAATTGAACTTCCTTAACATATTGCTCGTTCAAATGAAGTGCTTTAAAAATCTTGTTAAAAAGAGTAAAATTGTTCAGCTAACTTGTTCAGGTATTTTTTTAAAATAATTATTGGGTTTAAATCTGCCTTAAAAATCAAGCTCTCATTTTATAATGGATCATGGTGTAGTGTTTTGCCTCTAGCCAGTTATTTTGATATAGTCAGGTTTGTATATTCAGATATGAAGCTAAGAAAGAAATGTATTAGTGTTAATTTTAAGAAAAAAATAGTTTGTTTACTAAGATTTTATTGCAGGAATTTGAAGATAACTTTGATGATGAGATAGACTTTACACCTCCAGCAGAAGATACTCCCTCTGTTCAGTCTCCAGCAGAAGTGTTTACTCTGTCAGTTCCCAATATTGCTTTACCAACTCCCTCCCAGTTTCCATCTCTTTCAGGTAAAATAGACTTTTTTTTAAATGAGAAACTAAAAGTAGGTAATTTAGTGTCTGAAATGGAGTAGAACTGATTATGCTTGACTCCTTGCTACATGAGTCCAATTACAGTTTACTTAAACTGATAAATAACTTTGATAGGATTTAAGATGAAATGTAGTTCTTCAAAAATCTGCTAACTGATGGCAAGGTGCCACATGAGGTAGCTTCAGAGAATGAGACTTGCTTATATAAGCTTCTCTAGACTACTTTCTTTATGCATTTGTATATGTTAAGGGTTTGAAGTACTGTAGGACGTTTGTGACTTACGCTGTTCAGTACTTGTCTTCATGGCTGAGTTGTCATTGGGTTTTAGCCATTGGCCTTGAATGGAAGCAAGAGTGAATCTCTTATACGACAGCTGTGCTGCTGTTTCAGCTGCATCACTTTCTTCATGTCACTGTAAACCTTCCATGTTGTAAATGTGATACTGGTATGAGAGGGCGTTAGATTTCTTTTGCCTGTGCAAAATAAGTTATTTGGAATGTATTCTTGAAAAGGCAAAGTTTCCATAAAAGGAAACTGAAACATCTTAAATATTACAGGAATAGTTTAGCATAAAGTAGCTGTTTGCATATTATCACTTCACATACAATCTTTACATGTATTACTTGCATTACATAATCATTAGATGTTCAGAGAAGCTTCTAGTTAAATGCCAGTAACTAGTAGAAATTTTACATGTCAATGTGTCTTGTAATGCAAAAGAAATGTAACTTACCAGTGTTTTAATGAGTGAGAAAAATATCTATTTGTGAAAAATTGTATCTTGTGTCAGCTCTTCTATGTTGATATAATTGGTAAAACTATGCTTTTGTCACTATGAATTATTTTGCTTGGAAGCAACTGAGTAAGATACACTGGTAAAAGTGTAGTTTTACTGATACACCCTTCTCCATACTTAGGAGCATGTTGACAGTGTATTATTCTAGTATAGCTGTTCCTGTAAAATGATCCTGATGTAAATCAAGTTTGTGGTAATAAAAATGTGGCCTAGGATTCTCAGTCAGGGCCAGCTAAAAAGATGATGGAAGATTTTTGTGCATGTCTGTTTAATGAGTTGGACAGCAGGGAGATAAATGCCGCTGAGCCTCCTCTATTGTATAGAGTCTGTCGTTGCTACTGCCTGTCCTCTGCCAGGATCTTGTTGTGGGGTGTTTTCTATTCTTCGCCTCTCTGGGCTCTTTATGTGAAGTATTTTTAGTCAGAAAATGTCCTCCTTTCAGAGGGTAGCTATAAGCAGGGCAGTTGGGCTGAAGAGTAAAGCAGTAGAAACCTTTCTCTGAAAATGGTAATTCTCTATATAACTACAAATGTTATAATGCAAAAGCAATGGGTGCTGTGTTGGGTTGGTTCTCTCATTCATGTAGGAAACTTGTGTAAGCAGGTTATTTACTATACCCAACTATGGTATACAATATACTTTTATATTGGAATTAAAACTCAGCCTTTTTTCTCTTTTACTGAACATATTAAAAAAACCCAACGTTTACATGTCATATGCAGAATCACCGTGTATCCTTTTTGTAGTGGGATATTCTAAAGCAGATTGTTTAGAGGCTGAGAAATGTTTTACTTTTCCAAGTGTTTTTGTCACAGTGTTACTTTAATACGGTATGCATGTCTGACTGTTGTGGCGTTTAGCCTGAAGGTGTGCATGTGACTGGGGACAAATGTTGTATGAGCTTGCGTTATTGTTCAACAGTTGTACAGATAACTTTGTCCATCTGAGTGGTTTGTGTTTTTCTTTTTATTTGTTGCTGTGTATGACAGAGGGATCAAAGTCTCAAGTTTCGCGTCAGAGTCTAAACTATATCCAAGAGATTGGAAATGGCTGGTTTGGAAAGGTGAGATGTTTTCCTTTAGTGCTGTAGTACTGCAGTACTACTTAGTCTAACTAAGTAGACTACTGTATTTCCTTTAAATAATACTAATAGCATAAGAACAACTGTAGCTGAAATTAAATGTTTTGTTGCATGCACCTTTTAGCTGTGATTTGTGCTCTTTTAATTTACTTGAAGATTCTTAGCAGAGTTACTTAATAGCTTGACATTTCACTTCTGTGGACTGAATTAATACATTGCTGTTATTACCAGTTCTTTCTCAGGGAAAAATCTTGAAAGTAAATAAATAGTCTTCACTAAAAAACATGTTTTTTGAAAATTGATAAGGAGATCATAGTTGTCAAGACTTATTTTAGAGTATGGGTGCTTAATTATCAAAGCTTTACATGCATTGACAAAAGAGAATCTTTCTTACAGTGCATATATAGTAGCTCTTGTTTTTCTTTGTAACGCAACTCCCGATATCTTTCTCTCTGATTAAAGACAGTGTTTCTCATTTTTCAGGTTCTGCTTGGAGAGATCTACACAGGTACTAGTGTAGCAAGGGTAATAGTGAAGGAGTTGAAGGCAAGCGCAGGTCTCAAGGAGCAAGAACAGTTTTTAAGAAATGGAGAACCGTATTAGTAAGTAATATTCCATAGTTTGGCTAACTTGAATACTTCATACTACTGTATATGAATTAGGAAAATCTGTTTTGTTCAGGGTTGTCTCTACTTGCCCTCACTTTAACTTAAATGATTGTACTTGGATTAACTGTATTTCACTTCTTAAAGTGAGCAAAAGTTGAGTTTGCTTAAAAAGAAAAACAAGCTCTTCAATTTAATGTATTTGGGAGTCTTTATTCATGACTGTAAAATACACTTGGTTTGATTTATTAGACTTTTTTCCACAGTTTCAGGACAAAAGCTCTTGATATTGTAAACTGACCTTTTGTCTAGTTACTTGTTTCCAAGAGCTGAGGCTTAATTCCTGATATTTGTATGTTCTATTACGAGTGTGAACTGGCAAGTCTCTATCATCTGATGCATGATAATTTCTTTAAAGTTCCCATTTTCAAAAAATGAAATGCATCATGATGCTAAAAGCTAATTGTGTTCAGGTTACTTGCAATAGGGCTTGTGCAAAAAAAAAAAAAAAAAGATGGAATTTAGAATTATACTAAATTCAATCCAGTAGTACTCCACAATCCATAAAGTGTTGGTCTGACCAGAAATGCAGATAAAGTTGGATTGTTCTCTTCTTCTTGTATTATGGCTGAAGGACACTCAGAAGTATGTCCTTCTAGGGCTTTAGTCTTTGTACACTAGAAAGGAATTTGGTGTATTAAGGGGAGTGTAATCCTCTTTCTATGTTTCGGCAGTAGCGAGAGTTCTCTGAAGTGCTGGCTGCTGCGCACTAATGGTTTTTGTAGGTGACTGGTATAGAGGGGCACACTCTGGTCCACTAGGCGTACCTCAAAGTGTGGCTTACATTGCCTGAATATGGCACAAATGAGTGGTGACAAAGAGCTTTCTACACTCCGTGCTTTCTAATGTCCTAGTTACATTTGCATTTAGGTTTAAATTGTTGGTAGCTATCAGGAGAAGCAGTCTCTAGCTTCGTGCTGCATTGGCAATAAGGGTTTTTGGAGTGATTTGGAAAAAAAACTGCTCTGTCTGCAAACTAAACCTGGCTAAAAGAGGTTTAGCTTTTATCTGGATTGGTTCTTTAGTGTAGTTCACAAATCAGTTGCATGCACAAACACTTGTGTATAGTATAAGGGACAGTGGAGGTGGGAGGATGGGTGCGACTCTTCTGTGGCAGTGCTGGCTTATGTGGTTTTGAGAGTTTTTTCAGCTGCTCTCTTATTGATTGCAGCAATGCAAAGGAGATGTAAAGGTGCAAAGGGAATTTGTGGCTATGGATACTTGCACCTTCTCCCCCTGCCCCATATGTATTGAATCTTCCAGTGGAGATCTCAAATGTGTTCCATTATATTGTAAATGTATACTGTAGTCTTTCTGATTTAAACCAACTTTATTTTTTCCTTGCAGCATTCTTCAGCATCCAAATATTCTCCAGTGTATTGGGCAGTGTGTGGAAGCCATTCCTTATCTTCTAGTTTTTGAGTTCTGTGACTTGGTAAGCACACTTACAGAAAAGGCGGCAGTTGGTTTTTGCCTGGTGTGAATTGTAGGTAGTATATTTACTGCCCTTCACTCATGAAATCATTCTTGTGATGATTTTCAGCATCATCCTATTCTCTTCCTGATCCCCTCTCTTACGTCCTCTTCTAACTCCCCCCACCCCAGCCCTGCCACCTTCTTATCCTCCTTCCCCCCTGCCTCTGTTTGAATGCAGCAACTTCCTTCCTGAGCACTGAGAGAAATGCTAAGAGCACAGGAAAGGGTTTTCTCATGGCTTTCTTTTCCACTGTTAGCGCTACAAAAGCCACTGAAGATGGGAAGGGGTAGTTGCACAAAAACCTTGCTCAGCCCCCAACATTCCTGGGCATGTGCTGAAGTTCACCTAGTCTTTGTGAGCGAGGGGACGTGCACATGCAGAAACCTTGAACTGTGCCCAGTACACACAGAGTCTTCAGACACTTTAACTCTTGTAATCTATCAAGTCTCTACTGAATGTATGCAAGTGGATTTTAAAGAACTGAAATTTGGGTATGGCAATGGATCCATGGTCTGGAAAGACGTAAAGAATCCCTTTACTGCAGCATAACATGGTATTAAAAGAAAAACCCTAACTTCAGGTGTCTATCTAAACGTCAGCTGAATAGCCACTTTTAGAAATTTTTTGTCTAGACGGCATTTAAAGCAGAGTTTATTGATAAAGTTTGAGAGAAATGAACTCAAGTGCATATATATGTTATTAAAGCTTAAGACTTTCAGAAGTAAAGTAGTTTGCATTTATAAGATTCAACACAATCCTTTTTTAATCAGCTTTATTACTACAGAATTTTCCCTTAAACTCAAGTGCCTGAATATGGCTCTAGTTACATTAATTGCCTCAAGCAATTTAAATAAGAATGAACAGGAACTTTGAGTTTTATTGAGAAATATCAGTTAATGTGTGTCCTTAAATAACTATACTCTTCGTTACTGCTCTTGCTCAAATTTATTAGCTGCAGTAAATTAATGAGGCAGAAGAAGTGCTGATAGAATCATTCTTTTTTCTTTTTTCTTTTTCCCCCCTATACAAAAGAAAGGCTTGAACTTTTCAAGTGACTCATCAAAGTGAAATGTTCAGTTTTGGGCAAGAATTAGAAAATACATGCCTAAGGTTAAGCAGATAACATTCTTGATATTTTTCAGTCTGCATAAATGGAATAGTTCATATTGATTTTAAACCTGCTATTGAGTTTGAGGTTCTTCAGAAGGACTCTAGAAAAAGAACTGCATTTTATATAGTTTATGCTAATAGATATGCATCTAAATATTTAATCAGATTCAACTGTTGACATTTTTAAATAGTTGCGTTATTTAATCTGACTTAGCATTTGAAGATGGAGTAACTTTTAAAGATTGCCCTACTTTAAGCATACAAAAAATTGATAACCTTGTTGGATGCCTGATGATTAATGCCAAAAATTGTCATGATCCTGCAAAGTAATCTGGAAAGGATTTTACTTAAGAGCATAAAATAGACTTTCACTGTAACTGGGGGCAGTAAGCTTGACAGCCAAAGTGGTAGTTCTTACAAATTTGAATGTAGCTGGATGATCTCATTGGCATGGAAAATAAATGTCTGTGCTGATTTCTACTGCAAGCAAACTAAAACTTGTTTTTGAGTAATTATATATTATAGTTTACTAAGATACAGTTAAACACAACTTGTCTAATATTTCATACTGAAAGTCTGGCTTACTTGAAGAGTTCTTATTTGGTAGATCTGGGCGTCTCCTAGGGATCATGGTATTTTTGTTCACTGCACACAAATATACAGGGCCTAGGCAGACAAAACAGTGTTCACTTCCATAGTTTTATGCAGAGATTGAGAGACAAGTGAGTGGAAGAAGTTAGCTCAGTGTCACTGTATGTCACTAATTTTGTTGTAGTCCTGGGAACTAGTGTGGGAGGTAGCAATACTGGAGTGAGGGGAGAGGAGAGACATGAAGAAGGAAGGGAGAAATGTGCATGAAGCTGGAGAGTGGCATTTGGAATAGAGGGTATGGCTAGATGTCTTTTTTTTTAAGGCAGTTCATAGACTGATACTCTGGAAACTGCTTTTATCGTTGTGGCTGAGGTGGCAGTTACTGCTGGGATTTTTCAGGACTTGAGTAGGTAACAGTGAAAGGCGGTAGGTTCTGCTGTACCTTTCTTTGAAATTGGCTAATGCTGGGGATATGGAGGCGCTTCCAAAATGCACCTTCAGTCTGGTCCTTTACAGAAAGAGTGCAGGCAGAGACTCAGTGGAGGTGGCTGACCGCAGGCTCTGGTGTCTGCGGTGACTGTGTATTGCTCAAATGGGAGCGTGGCAAGAGCACTGCTGTTTTGCTAGTAGTAGCAAAATGCTGTGATAATCTTTACCTTGTTGTGTGTGTGGCATTTTATACATATATACAACAAAGAATAAACTTATTTTAATCTCTGGTACTTATGTGATTAAGAATCTGATGGTTAGTGAAAAGGTGGCTAATGTACCAGCTGTGTTTGAGAAGAAGTTCTCATGTCTTTGGAGCTTTCCTCAGGCTCTTTCACAATGTAGGCTTCAAGTTTGGTGTATTAAATAATGAAAAATACAGTTATTCTCCTGCAAAGAGTCTAGAGGTTATGGTGGCCGTTCTTGTCAGGCTCCTCCAGATTCACGGCATATCACAGCACCCCCTTGGCAGCTCCTTCTGTTAGCCTTTACAGGGCCACTTGACCTTGTCCCAGCTGCTCATCAGTCCTGTTGGATTATCAGTTCTCAGGCTCCTTGGGCCTGAAAGGTCTTAACAGGGGCACTGCAAACTGCTGCAAATACACCAGAGCTAACTGTCACGGTAGCTACATTGAATGTCATGGGGGCTAACTTGTTTTCTTGGCTGTTTCTGGTATTCAAGCTTGCTTGGTTGTATGTGCATTAACAATATTTGCTACCATTTAGACTATTTTATGATGTAATCCAGGTTGCTCTGTGTCCCTTGCTTTACAAAGATGGTCAGTTGCACATGAGTGATTATAATATTCAAATCTTAATTTTCATTTACCTGTTTTTCAAAATTGCTTACATTTCTTTAAATAGTGACAATAAAAGAAATGCTCAATAAGTTCTTAAAAGAACCCTGTATTAGTTTGCTTAGTCTGTTGGCGTAGCCTTCTATGAATAGTTAACCATCCACTGCTAAACACTGTAGGCTGGTGCCAGGTTAAAAATAGTAGTAGCTAGCTTGTTAACTTTAATATATTACCCAGCCATGTGTGGCCAACCTTTTGTCAGCACAGCAAATCTTTTAATGGAATGGCATAATTTATGAGTAAAAGTTATCCAAATGTGGAAGTAGCATGTACATTGTGAGGCTGACTTGCCTATCAAATTGTTCTTAGGAAAATTCTTTAAGTCTTGCAATTCCCTGGGCAGGTGAGGTCGGCTGAATGCAGTGTTTGCTTTAAATGCTCTGTAGCTCATGCTAGGGATGTGGCCCTTGCTAGGAGGTGCTTGCCAGCTGTGGCTAGTTTATAATTTGCTCAGACTTTTTCTAATTACTGCCACTTGAAACCATTATCTTCAAATCAAAAAGTCTTTGCAAGGAAAACTTCTTAACCAGAGTTTAAAAAAATCTATTTTAAAATCCTAAACTACATCAGTACCAGAGGTAAATACTAGATGTGTCAATGATGTGTTTAAAAAAAAGAAAAGAAAAAAAAGTGAAACTTGGCAATTCATTATGACAGTTTCAAAATCATGTCTCTTGGATTCAAAGACTTTTTGTCTCAGGAATGTTTAGTATTTCTTGAACTCTAACATATGCTTAACCAGCTTTTTGATGGTATAAGGGTCATACTGCCATTAAAATGTCTGAAAGTGTGTGGAATGACCACAGGTACTTACACTGTGAAGCAGTATTGGATGGAGGGAAAGGAATGTGTTTTTATTTGCCTGAAAGCTTCAGAAGGGGCAATGACAAGGTAGTGTGTGACCTGGCAGGTAGCTTTCCAACTTGGTAGCAAGTGTTCAGTGGACTAAGTGATTTGTGAGCTGCTATTGTTTGTGTGGGGTGTTCTTATGGGCCAGCTGTGGAACTGGCACAGTCAAGAAAACTACAGGAATACGGCACGTAAATATGCCTCAGGCCTCTGACTTGCAGAGAAAAAGCGTTTCCAATTTAAAAGACTTGGTTACAAAGAGAGCTGAACTGATCTTGTTGAGAACTGAGAGGGATGGGAGGGCAGGGAGGCAAAATCTAGTCATTCACGGAGTCCCAGGAGAGGAGGAAGTGGCTGTAGCAGAGGAAGTTGGAGAGAAAGTGGAGCCTCCCTCAAGCATGATTATGAGCATGATATATGTTTAAGTGTCTGAGCAATGGATTTTGCAGAACTGTATTTTATTCGGCTATGTATACACACCCTTTGATACTGACTGTGTTAAACCTGGTACAATACAGAGTCATTTTCTGGCTCATAAAATTGGAATAGTATTGATGTATTGCCACTGTCTGCTTATAGACAGGGAGGGATCACAGGATAATCCAGGCTGGAGGGGAATTTAGGAGGTGTCTAGTCCAACCTCCTGCTACAAGCAGGGTCACCTTGACATCAGGCCAGGCTGCTCAGGGCTTTCTGCAGTCGGGTCTTGAAAATCTCCAAGGATGGAGACGGCACGGCCTCTCCGGGCAACCTGCGCCACTGCTGCGTGTCCTCGTGGGGAAAAAGGCTTTCCCTGCCCGCAGCCTGAGCCCCTCTTGTTCCAGCTTGTGCCTCTTGTCTCTCCCTCCCACCATGTGCCACAGTGAAGAGCCCGGCCAGTCTCCTGGAAAACCTCCTTGTAGGTCCTGGGTGGCTGCTGTCCGGTGCCCCTGAACCTTCCCTGCTCCAGGCGGGATGAGCCCAGGTCCCTCAGCCTCATCTCACAGGGAGGTGCCCCAAACCTGACCATCTTGGTGGCCCTCTGCTGACTCACTGCAACTGTTGATGTCTTCCCTGTTTTGGGGAGCCAAAACCTGGACATGGTGTCTAGATATGGTCTAACAAGTGCCAAGAGAAGGTGATACTCCCTTCCTTTGATCTGCTGGCTATGCTCCTGTTGATACAGCCAGTCAGGGCCCAGCCTGTACTATCGCAAGGGGGTTTTACTTCACAGGTACAAGACTTTGTCCTTGCTGAATTTCATAAGGTTCCTTTTGGCCTATTTCTCTAGCCTTTCTAGGTCCCTCCTGATGGCAGCCCAACCCTTGAGTGTATCAAATTGTCACCCCAATTTGGCATAAGCAATGCTCTTAAACCAATACCAAAAAGAAAATCTTTGTTAATGCCCCTTTTGATTTTTTTTGTTTGTGATTTGTTTTATAATTTTAACCTTGATTGTTGGCTTAATTAGAATAAGATGGCAAAAGAGAACCAATATGCTTTAAGATGCTGAATTTAATACAAATGGTATTTCATAAGAAAAGTGCTTATGTGAATTATTTACTAAATAAGGGATGCTGCATAGCACTGCTCTTACTAATGCATTTAAAAATTAAAAAGTAATTCCTTGGTGCATTTCAGGCATTCTAGGAGCTTAATCCACCGAGACAAACCATAAATAACCAGTTGCTGTTTTAATGAATGACAGCAATTTCACAGGGGATGGTTTGACTTTCTTCGGCAACTTGCTGCCATCTACAGTCGGCTGAGCAATATGCTCTGTACTTGTTTGTATTCATTAGATTAGCCAGTTTGGAACCTGTGCATCTTCTGGATGCTGTTTAATTCATACTCCTTTGGAACTGCCTGCTCTAGTAAACTTGCTCTGGTAAGGCAGAAAGGGAGGGAGCGTGTGTGTGTATATATATATATGCATATATACATATACACTGTGAGCCAGTATCATATTAAAGCTGTAATCATAAGTCACAAGGAACCTTCAGGGAAACGCTTCAAAAAAGTAATTCTGTATGATGCAAATACTTAAATGTTATCTAATTAGTAGCTTAAAGCAGGACAAAGAGAATGTAATGAAAAACTTTTAAAATATTAAACGATATTAGGAGTTACAAATGCATACTCAAAGTGGTATAGCTACCTAGAGTATAAATGGTATTTATAAAGCAAATGTCAATGGAATAGTTACTTGCATGTGCTATAGACTCTATTCATGTTTTAAAAAAACTTTAATCAAGTTGTTCTTTATAGGAGTAGTGTCCGCTTTTGTTAAGCAACTGTTATATGGCTTATTTTATCAAACACGATAACTCAAGTTTGTGAATATCCAGTCAGTCACCTGAGCTGCCGCTGGACTGTAACATTTAAATGCCCCACACAGACATCTACTACTTGAATTAAGAGAACTGTAAATTGTCACCTTCGGTTTACCACGTTAAGTAGGAATGAGATGTTTCAGTTACAGTTCTATAATATACATGAACACCAGAGGAATAGAAAATCTAGTAATCCTGAGCTCTTTTCTGAAGATAAGAATACTTTAGCCAGTGCAAACACTTCTATCTTCTTCCAATTAGCTCTAGCTTCTTGATTTTACTATGTTCTTGTCTAGTCAGTCCGATGGCTTCCCCTCAGTGTCCTTCCCAGGCCATGGTTTATGTGAACAGTGGACATGTAGAGTTAAGAGCCCAGGATGTTCAGATGGTAAAACAAGTTGGGACTTGATGGGAAGTGTTGTGCAGCCTCAATACAATTCATTCTCTTTTAAAAACAAAACAAAAAAACTCTTTGAAGTAATGTGCTAAACTGAGACTTACAGAAAGACCGTATTTTAAAAAATACAGAGATAGAAGTGGTAGGTTACTATCTATTGCAAAGCTGTTCTCTTTTTAATAATTTATGGCGTACTCTTGTGGGCTCATTAATTGCGTGGGTGGTACTCAGCATTGCCTAGGTCCAGTAGAGTTGCTACTGTCTTCTGGTGCCTGAATTCCTAGACCAGAGTGGTGGGTATTAATGTGCTTTTTATATCAAAGGTCTGTTGAGCTGGGGACGTTGGAAACAGTTTTCTGTGCTTCCTCCCTTGCATCTCTTTGCAAATTCCAGACAGTCAGCTTTGCTGATTTGGAGCATTTTAAACTGATCTCTTTAAAAAGAGAAGCTCATCAAACTTTGTTTTTTAATGAAAATTATTATTGTTTGCTAACTGTGTTTACATGCAGAAGTGTGATCTGGAATGTTAATTATTAAGTGATTTGATTGAATACCCTTAAAAGGACAATCCTTGTATGCCTTAGGTGCCTTCTGTAAGAATCCTTATGGAGACTGGAAACTTGATGAGATTCTTTATTAAGCTCCAATCTATTTATAACTATTACTAACCTTGTTGACTGATAAACAAATAATGTGGTTAGTTGGTTCTTCATTAAATATACTTTTTTTTTTTTTTTTAATTCAACCAACATATAAGACTGACTGATATTTTCAACTTCTTTTACAGGGTGACCTAAAAACCTATATCTGCAATGAGCAGGAGCATATTAAAGGAGATTCACAAATAATGTTGCTACAGAGAATGGCATGTGAGATTGCTGCTGGACTTGCTGTAATGCATAAACATAACTTTGTGCATAGGTATGCTTTCCAGATAACTTTTTCTGTTATGGTGCACTCAAAACATTATCTTTTAATACACACTGATTTTAGTGAAAAGGATCTACACGAATTTTAAACACAAGCTTTTGTCTAATTTTACATAACCTAAGTCATGAAAGTATGATGCTTATTGAGATGCTAATTTAACTGTGGTAGTATGGTCCTACAGCTCTCCCCTGTTTAAAAGTTGATCACTTCTTAGGTTTGCGGCCCATAGAGCACAACTTGCAGCTGGGCCAATCCAGAAGATGTGATTGTAGAACAGATTTTTGGACCAGTTAAATTTGGGGTGGCAGGGGAGGGTGTTGCTGTAATGGCGGTCTTTCAAAAGACACAAATGTTGTATCTTGCAAGATTTCAGCTCATTGATTTTAAGGACCAGTAACTGCTCAGGCTGATATACTGAGCAAGAAATTTCAGAATGTTGTCATAAATCTTTTGCAAAAGGCTCATGAGTAATAGTTACATAAATCTTAAAGGTGCTCATCTTGTACTTAGAAATCTCACCCTCGAGCCTCAGGTCCTCAAGTGCTGTTTAAAATATTTCTTTTGCAATTTGAATATAATAGGAAAACAGTTGGAAATCAAGGTAAACAGTTATACTAATAGTTATTTCATTGAAAAGTTGTTAAAATCTTACCTGCTATGTGTTTTTTATAATTCTTACCAATTTAGAACTCTTATTTAGTGATCTGTCTCCTTTATAACTAAAAATGGAAAAAACCATAAAATTGCCGCTTTTTTAATTCACTAAGGAAGAAGCTGACTTTAGAGCAAACACCTGCTGACTGAAGCAGATGCTCTCTCACTAAATATTGTTTATATTTAACTTTCTATTAATCTTCAATTTAGAGGAAATCGTAATGGGGAAAAAATTCCTTTTAATCAGAGAAAAAAATGCTAGATTTCTTTAATTAGAATTAGTGCAGTAGATACTGGAAGAGAATGGCAGTGATATTAAAATGTCAGAAAAAAATGTATGCATGAAACTAATGCTCAAATTATGCAGATGTGTGTGGGGGGGCACCTTAAATGAAAAGGTGTTAAGGAGCTGGAAGCCATCAACCTTAGACATGTCATGACTAAAAGACTAAACAGTACTTACTCCCTAAATGGGGCTTAGCTTGATGAAACTGTTGGCATCACAAGATAGTTTACTTTAGGGTTTTTTTTGTGTTGGCTCAGCCTGTTCTTTGCTGTAGAAACAGCACTTGAATTATTTCTTCCAGCAGTTTTTGGAACTTGTTCTAGAGCTCATCAATGCACATCTTACCTTGTAGACAAAGACAGCAGAGATCTTGTTTTTAGAGAGAAGCTGAACTATTAAACTTAAATCTGAAAAAGTGCAAGTGTAAAACAGAACCAGAAATCCCTGAGAAAATCCACAGAACTCTCAGGCACCACTCGCTGGTGCCTGATGATCAGGGCTTTTTTAGCCTGTTTAACAATTTTGAATGACTTGAAGCTGGTACCAGTCTTAACTGTCAAGCTGTGTGATCACTCATTTCTTGTATTGCAGCAGCATGGCTTTGTAGGTATTATATTTAACAGTACGTTTTCAGTGGAATACAGCTAAACTTGATAAATAATTATCACTTTAAATGTTTATTTCTAGCAACACTATCCTGATGCTGTCAGAGTAAGTGCTAAAGCTCCAGCATCAGTGATTTTGTTGTTAGTGGTAAATTCAAGCAGCTAAAGTTGTATTTATTTTCTCCCCTAGGATATTTATTTAAATAGTATAAAACAAGATGGAAAATTTGGGGATGTACTTGAAAAGGTTGCAAATCTGTTTCTGATCCATGAAGTTCAGTGAAAAACGAAAGTTCTCTTTGGAAGGGAAAATGTTTCCTTCCTCCGAAGGTGTCGTTCTAGTTCAAATGTAATGTGCAGTTTCGTTATTTAGAGGAACTCAACTGGAGGTGTCAGACATCGTTAATTTAGTATCATATTGTAAATTGTTAAGTGTTTGAACCTGATATGAATTGTTGATAGTTCTTGCTTATGACAATGACAGCTTTTAGGTAAAGAGGGGCCTACACGGCCGTAGTGTGCGACCTGTCCAAGTAGACTAATGTTACAGGATTATTAGTAGAATGTAATTCTTTGTGTAGGTAGGATGCTTGTGAGCATGCTTGGCAACTGTGGAGAAGGGAAATGACTGTGTTTTGAACGCCTTTACAAAGCACAGCAAGGAGTTATATCAAGCTTTGAAAATGATTCTTTCATCTTAGCGTACAATTGTTTAATTGCACTAATGTAGTTGACTGATTTGAAGTCACTTTCTAGTATCATATGGGTTTTTTGTATAAAATATTTTTAAGTCGTCACTAGGTTTAGGATCATTCAGTTGTATTTTGATTCCAGAATACAGATTTCGCTCAACTCTGTGGCTCTAAATTGATTTAGTTTTGAAAATGGGGGAGGGCTATGGGCAAACATAAGCCCATGACCACAAAACAAACCATGTCAAATCAGTCTACTGTAAGGAGAGACCCTTAGATCACTGTTCCTTTTTTCTAGCAGTAATAAGTGTTTTTGGAAAAGTGCTCTGTCTACAGTATCCCAGTGAGAGATGGGATCTAATGTAAGCTGGGATAGGTTTTAAAACTTAATAAAAACATAAGCAGCAAAAGAACTATCTTAACATTTAGTCTGGATCAAAATTGTGCTTCTGAAATGAATTTCCGAACTGACCTAGTTACTGTGCCTGGGTTTGCGTTATGAATTGGTCTTTTAGTCTGCATGAGCTAGTTTAGTTTCATCTGAAAAGAATCAGGTAGGGAGCTCCAGGAGGACACCTCATCTGCTGCAGCAATTAGTTAGGCATTTGGTCTATGATACCAGACTGGAGCTCTTCTGGATAAACCTCTCTGAAATGCATATGATGTGGATGTTGAATCCATAGCACCAGTTTCATATTACTGATCTGCTCCTATTATGGCCTGCTATTTGCTACTGTAACCTATAAATATGCATAATTTTTGTCTTTTCAGTTGATACTTTAAGCTGTGCTCTAGCTTCATTCTAAAAAGTTTCACCAACATGTTAACCCAATTGTCCTAGTTTGGATTGAAGATTTCTTCTTGGTTTGGTCTCACTATATGTTTTTGGGTTTTTTTTAGTGACTTGGCCTTACGGAATTGCTTTCTTACATCTGATTTAAATGTCAAAGTAGGAGATTATGGTATAGGATTCAGTAGATACAAGGTAGGTTAATCTAGTCATGTACTGCTTTTTTTAAAGGATTTTGGATGTAAAGTTGCAACAAAAATACAATAAGGTTATGAACTGATACTAGATCATCCTTTATTTGAATGCAGGATTTTTAAAGCATGACTGGAAAATAACTGTAGCAAGCTTGTGTAACAAAATATATGATTTTCTGGAAATGAGTGGATTTTATGCTTATAGAAGGAAGCTTCTGGTTAAACTTATGTTTATACATCATATTTTCAGTATTCCTAAAATAATAATGGCAAGCATCATGCAGAAGTTACTTTCAATGATTTTTTTGAAGGAAAAATTTAATCAAAAAATAATGAAAACTTTTAACCTATGTACATACATCAAGAGAGTGCAAAATTCAAGACACTTGAAAATGATTTCAAGTGCCAAACCTTAAATAAGAAGTTGGTGTTCAGTTTCTCTGGTATGTACTAAACAGTGATATGTCCTTCCTGTGTAGTATTAATGTCTGCCACTTGGGAAAAATAGGATTAATTTTTTAAGGTGCACACAGAAATCACAAAATGATTAATTTTGGAAAAAAAACAATGAAGGGAAAGAGGCTGCCAACTTCTGGGAGTCAATGCAATGTTTGTTCAGTCTTTTTCTGGTTTTCTTTTATCAATAATATAGGAAGATTATATTGAGACAGATGAGAAGAAACTTGTCCCTCTCCGATGGACTGCACCTGAGTTAGTAACGAGTTTTCAAGACAGGCTGTTATCAGCAGAGCAAAACAAGTACAGTAACATATGGTATGTAGTAGGCTTTAAAATAACTTGAGCAAGAGATCTGGGAATACATTTTTAAATGTTATACTAAAAACAGTAAAGATTTAATTATAAATTGAGTATGTTTAATTATAAATTGAATACACTGCTTTTTATTTTACAGCAATGTAGTAGGTTAATCTCTAAAAGAAATCTGAAACAATATTCTGCCTTGGAAAGATGCTTGGGAATCTTTTAAGAGACCAATTACATTGAGGAAAAATGTTTAGCAGAAGAATAGATATTTATACTAATAAAAAATAATTGTCGTGTATTTGCCAAATGCCTTCAAGTGTTTATAAAGGAAGGAAATGGTAAATGACTTTTTAATTAATATACTAGCTGTGGATGATGCAAAAAAAAAAAAAAAAAATTGTGAAGTTGATCCCACTAGGGCCCCATTAAGTTACAATGGTAGAACAGTAGCATCTTAATTTCATGTTGTAGCATTTTTGAGGACTGCAATTAACTATTTGTCTCTATTATCAAAGAGTTAATAGAAAAAGGCTGGAGAAAATAATGAAGAGGAAATTTTTTTGAAGTTACCAAGCTCCACTTCAATTCTCAAGTCCCAAGAAATTTTGGAAAGGGAAACTGGCTTTTAGACTTGCATTTCTGAAAATATTGTAGTTAAATTCCTGCTTTTATATTCTAAGGGTATCTAATAGTAAACTAGGCTTTATTTGTTGAGTTAGAAGACAGGATAGACAGAAATGGTCTAAATACTGATTTCTCTGCATCCTTCAAGCAGAGATCATCATATCATGCTGTTCATCTAAACTGCAAACAGCTAAGGTCTTAAGCATTCCAAACTGGAATTTAGGCTCTCTAATACAGACCTGCTTTGAACAGGGCTTTGGACTAGCTGGCCTTTAGAGACCCCTTACAGTCTAAACTGTTCTATGGTAATACATGCAGAATCAATTATTTTAATGTTGATGCTGATTTTTGGGCAACAACTTCTTGCTCAAAATGCAATCACTGAAAATGAGATTAGCATTGTATACAGTATGTATACAGCACTGAGCAAAAAAAGCTTCTGGTTATTACAGCTTAAAAATAAGTAATTTTATTATTAAATATGCAATGTAATAAGTACTTATTTAAGTACTGAAACAAAGATTGTTTTTCCTAGTGGTTTGACTCACACCTGTGACTTCTGATCAAAGTTTTTCCTACTGGTAGGCTAACTGTAAGGCTTTTTCCTCTTGTTTCTGTTTCCTAAATATGCATTTGCTGATTTTTTTTT
>NW_020450871.1:6487403-6501893 GCF_003343035.1 Apteryx rowi | reverse complement strand
ATTTGAGGCCTGTAGTCTTTGCCTTCCTTGGCGTTGCCTTCAAGGAACTTTGTTCTTGAGGCTTCTAGCATTCTGTCAGATGCAGCTGAAATGAGTTTACAAGTTCTGAAGTTATTGTGAAGCCAGTGGGAAAGTGTTATTTGTTCCATCTTGACAATTATGCTTTCTATAACCCTTACTTTCTTAGCAAAGCAACTTGAAAACAGTCCTTAGAATGTAAACATACTGTCATTTGCTGTTCTTTTTCAGGTCACTGGGTGTAACGTTATGGGAGCTTTTTGAGAATGCTGCTCAACCTTATTCAGACTTCTCTGACAGGGAAGTCCTTTTCCATGTCATAAAGGAAAAGCAGGTTAAACTCTTCAAGCCACATCTGGAACAGCCATACTCTGATAGATGGTAACTCTTTTTAGTTTGTATTCATTCTTAAAGCTGCTGAACAAGTTCCTCAGGTTACTCAGTTCTCTTAGAAATACATCAAAATTGCTGCATGAAATCGTGTTCCTGGCAAAGAAACCAGTAAAAAGAGTTGCTATGGGTGAAAATTCATGCTAGTAATACTAATTGTTACCCTTCAATTCATTACATATCTGATCCTTACAAATTCCTTTTCTGTGTGGAACCTATTGAAACATGTTTCTTCTTTGTATAGGTATGAAGTTCTGCAGTTCTGCTGGCTACCTCCAGAAAAGAGACCAACAGCAGAAGAAGTACATAGACTCTTAACTTACCTTCGCATGCAAAGCCAAAGGGACTCGGAGATTGATTTTGAGCAGCAGTGGAATGCTCTTAAACCAAATGCCTCAAATAGAGAAACAAATAATTCTGCATTTCCAATCTTAGATCACTTCACAGGAGATAGACTTGGTCATGAAATGGAAGAAGTTCTTACTGTAACTGAAACTAGCCAGGGTCTCAGCTTTGAATACATTTGGGAGGCAGCTAAGCATGATCATTTTGATGAATGTGGTCATGTGAATCCTGATGAAGCAATGGCATACACAAATATTTTCTTTCCAGTGGAGGTTTTTGAGAGGTCACTTTCAGAGCAAGGGCCAGGAGCACAAGATGGAAGTGGTCAGGAAACATCACTTGCTGTCCCTGGGGTGCTACCTGTGTTTGATGCCCACAAACTTTCTGTTGGAAATGACTACTATATCCAATTAGAAGAGAAAGGTAGTGGCTGCAGCATGAATTTTGATAACCAGTCAGTTGTACTAACTACAGAAGTTGATCATCAAGAGGCTCTACAAGACAAAAATTCTCATTTCATGGTTCTCAGGGATCTTGATGTTGAAGAATCCAGTACTGATGGGGATTTCTTCCATTATAATACAGATCCTAAAGAGGAAATTTTGCCTGCTGCTGATAGTCCAGAAAGTCCTTTCCAGAATATCTTTAATGACATTGACAGATCAGAAGAATTGATGAATAGAAGTATGTTTGGCTTAGCTGAAATGAATGATATTCCTAAAGATTTTAAGCCAACTGCTTTAAACTCAAACATGGGCGCTATAAACGCAGTAGGTTCTTCTGAGAAGGAGCGTTCTAGTTGTGAAAATGAAACTGTTTCCTTGTGTGAAAATACCTCTAACCAGTCTGGCTTGGTAACTTTAGAAGAACTTTCTGATAATTTCTTATTTCTTCAAGAGAAAAAGTTATTAACGGGGATATTGTCTAACAAAACCAGCAGTGATTTCAGGCAAAAACCAGAAGCTGTTCTAAAAAGTATATTAGAAACCTCAAACAGGAACTCTGTAGAGCCTGTGCCTATGTTGGCTGAAAATGCACAAGTCTTTTCTTTAATACAGGAAAATCTCAAAACTGTGAAAGATGAAAATTTTAATCCAATGACAATAAATAAAGATTTGAATTCTCACTCTCAGATTACTATAGAGATGCAGGCACCCTCTAGTCCATCTGTAGCACATAAGTCATGTGATAAACATGTAAATCTTTCCCATTTGAAGGATGAAGGAAAACTGTTAAATGTGGAAGTCAGTGAAGTCTTGCCCTGTAATATTGATAATCTCTGTCAAGAAGAGCTATTCAATAATGCCAAAAATCATAATATTGGAAACAATCCATGTTATGGTGTTGCACTTGAAATGGAGTGTGAGGGACAAATAAAACCTGGAATGCTTATTAATTCTGGTGAAATAACTTTAGGTAGTTTTGGTAGAGAAAAATGTAATGATCAGGAAGATGTGAAAAAAAACTTGCAAAATGAGTCACCCACTTTAAAAAAAGATGAAGGTTTATTGGAGGAAAGACAAACATCAAATCATTTTCAGAACTGTAAAGATGTTACTGAAGAGATGACCCTAACTTCTGTTGCCACTTCAGATTGTACAAGTCAGGATAGTCTTTTGGAAGACAGCTCGTCTCCTACGCAAACTGTAGAACAAGCCTTAGAGACACCTGACTCTTTGGATTCTTTAGATGTAAATGAGGTTTTAGAATCTTTACAAGCCCAAAGTCCTCAGAAACTTTTGCCACCAGATAAACCTGCTGACAGTGGCTATGAAACAGAGAACCTGGAGTCTCCAGAATGGACTTCCCATATCACTGTTGAGGATGCTTCTAATACAGATACTGCACTATGTACTGTCAGCAACAGCAATGTCAGTGCTTTACCTCCTAATCCAGTCATAATTGTTTCTGAAGTAGCTTGTGTAGATGCAGTAAACAGCAATTTTGAAATAGCCCCAAAGATTTTTGTAAGTGGAAATCAAAACTCATATAGAGACTCTGCCTATTTCTCTGATAATGATTCTGAGCCGGATAAAAAAACAGAAGAGACTGTAAATCTGTCAAGAGAGACTACAAATGTTATTTCTTCAAATAGAGAAGAGAATAATACTGAAGATTACTCTTTTGAAGAGGCAGAGCAAAAGCGTGATCTAAGAAATTACCAGGATACCAATAATCAAAATACAAAATTAGAACTAAATCACAAGCTAGAGATGCAAGAGACAGATGTAATGATACAGGGGTGTCCTGATAAGTGGGCTGAGGCAACGATTAATTCATTGAAAAAATCAGTGGAAAATAACTTCAGGAATGAAATAAAACTGTCTGAGGTGTCTCACAAAAGTGTCTCTTGTGTTGGCACTAATACATCAGAACTTCTTTCACACAGAGACTTAAAGTCAGTGCATGACATGCACAGTCCTTCAGATTCAAGTAACGGTGAGAAGTCCTTCTGTCCCATTGAAGGTCCAAAACTGAAAGAGCCAGATATTGAAGGAAAATACCTCGGCAAACTTGATGTTTCTGGAATGCTTGATTTAGAAGATGGTGATGATGCAGATGAAGAAGATGAAAACAGTGATTCTGAGGATGATATGAGGACTTTTCATATGCATAGTCTGAGTTCTGACAGTGAAGATGAAACTGTTCATCAAGTACCTGAGATACTTACTGACAAGGATGATGGGAAGCATCTGAGAAGCTTGCTGAAACTTCCAAAATCTCCTAAAAATGAAAGTCAACTTGAGCACTGGAAAAATGAGAGAAAGGCTGTAACATTCTTCGATGATGTCACAGTCTATCTGTTTGATCAGGTATCCTTTATCTTTTTAATTACTAAGTTACAGGTTTTTTTAAACAAGTCATGGTGAAATAGTGTAATATTTGTAGATACATTGTTATAAAGAACCTTATCAAGACAAAAAAGAAAAGTGATAAGTCTTGTGTGTGAGGTGGGTTTTTTTAAGAAAAAAGACTAAACTTTAAGAAAAGAATAAACTTCTAAGAAAAAAAAAAAATCTTTTTTTTAACCTAGATGCAGTTGTGTGCTGATGGTAGAATAGCACTAACTTAGTGAAACATGGTTTTGCATGGGGGTGGGTGTTTGCTGTCAAGTCCTAAATCTCCACTGCTTCTAGAACCTTGATGGCATGTACTGAATGAAACCTGCTCTTGAAAAATGTCATTCTGATGCTGCTCACAGAGCTGCATTTAACTTTAATACATGAGCCAGAATCATTATGCACCAGATACGATTTTACTTACCAATTGTTGATGTAATTTTGTAGAATTAGCTTATCTGTTTAAAGAGTTTGAGGACTTTGGGTATTTTAGCTCAAATGTTTTTTTTATAAAAAGAAGTTAAAAAAATAATCATGCATTACTTAGCAATAAGATAATGTTTCCCTATTTGCTTTACCAATTTTAAACTTCTGTAACTTGATACAGAGCATTGTGTTTTAACATTATGGCAGCTAGACCAGTAGTGAGTTTAAAAGAACATTCACATTGTCAGGCTTTGAAAATGTTGCTTATGATGATGCATATAAATACTAGGAATCAATGTGTTTTGGAATAGAAAACAAGTGTGGTTTGGGTTTTTTTGCCTCTGTAGAACAGTAATCCCTTTGTCAGAGGGGAAGGCAAAAATTAGCTGTTGTGATAAGGTGCTCTTTGAGCTCTTGCTTATCGTTGCAGTAATCGATAAAATGTTGACTTCTTCAAATACCAGTCATACTTAAGGATAAAGAGAAGACAGAATTTGTATGATTAAAGGGCCAAAAAAAAAAAAAGTTGGGAGATGGAGCTAAACAAGTTTTTTAATAGAAAACAACTACCTGTGACATGCTGATTAGAGAACTATTTTCTATTTAATTGGAAGATATTTTAGCTTTGTTCCTTTATACCTTTTTATATTATAAATAATAGTCATTTCTTGCATGCATTTTAATGTAGATTTGATACAACTTTTGTAGAAAGTGGTATTTATATAGGCTTAGTCTACAACTCCAAGTTTTGTTGTATGGTAGTAACTAGATGCTAGCAGACTACTTAATTCCATAGCAGATTTGATTGAAAATAAGGTGGTTTTGGAACCCTAGGAGCCAACTGTATGGGTACATTGTGTGTACACAAGAATTAAATAAATTATTTTGGTTGCCTTAGGAAACACCAACTAAAGAGCTGGGAAACCGTGCAACAGACTTGAACAGCCAAGGCTCTCGCAGCACTCCTGTTCCTTCTTCGGGTTTTAATTACTTAAACAGATTTACGAATTCAGAAAGCTCAACAGATGAAGAAGGTACTTGAATATATTTATACAGAGCAGTGTTTGAGAATGTTTTATGCATGGTTTTGATGAAATGTTCCTAAAAATATGTGATTCATAAGTTCACTGCATCATCTTGGCTTCAGTTTTGCTTTTTAAGGAATACTTCAGCTAGGTTCAGATACTAGCCCTATCGATTACCAGTGTTCGGAAGATAATACTGGTTGTTTATAGATCGGTGTGTCTTAACTTGAGAAGCAACCCAACTGTCGACAACAAATCTTTGAGCCACGTGACTATAACAGGGTTGACTTGATCTTTTTGGACTTAGAGAGTGGGTCTGGATATCACAGCATCCCAGTGCTACTAGGCGATCTCACTAGAGCACTCATGTGACTTTGAGGACTCTTTCTGTACTGCCAAAACCTGGATTCAGTAAAACAAAAAATGATTCAGTTTCCTTAGCAGCTGGGTTTAGTGTTCTGCAAGCTCAGTCATGCATCTGGGGAGTTGCTGTGCACCTCAGTTTCAAATGTAGTCTCCTACTGACTCTCCCTGTCAGTTTGGTGTCTCACTGCTTCCAGACCTCCTCTTTTTTCCCATCTCTCCCCTCTCTGTTTATGTGTAAACATACTCCATGCTCAAAGAGGAGGAATTAAGAATTGCTGCAAAAGTTTCTAGCAAAAGTTCTCTCTTTATTCCCCCTGCCCCCACTTGCAGGAAAATGCAAGTTCTTTAGCCTTCCTGTTTGCATTAAGGTAGTACCCTTAAGCCTTTCTTCTATTATGTAGTAGTATAATGAAATGTAGAGACCGAGGCATGTGCAGTGAGCATAAAACCACTTGATGGAGCATTCTTTAATCTCTTGTGTGATTTGTTGGAAAGCTTTGTACCTTATGTCCTGATTCAAAGGCCTAAGACCGTAAGTCTCTTCCAATTTATTAAAATAATGGCAATCATCAACAACTTGATTTCTAAAAGCTTGTAATTGTTCCAGTGGAAATAAAATAATAAATTCTCCAGTCAGTCTCTCTTAATGAAATTGAGTTATCTGAACACTTCTATATTAAAACACGGTAAGTAATATTTTCTCACTGCATTGGATCATCTTTGGCCTTTTTGGCTTTTGAAGCAAACCCTTAATGCTCTTAGCCTGGGAATCCATAGTTTTTCAGTGAGAGCTCCTCAGAACATGCATGTAAATACTTTTGTGTGTATATAGTGTAATAAGGTCTTAAACTGATATTGATAAACACTGTATCTAAAACTGAGCATATGAAAGTGGTTTAAATTTTTTTGGTTTTTTTGACACAAATTGGCCTATCTTAACAATTTATGTTCTATGCTTTGAAAGCTGGTGTTCTCCAACCACTTTCAGATAGAAGGCTATAGTTTCCAGTTCTGATGGTTGTCAGTAACAGTGTCTGCAACAAGAGTAACACTTTTTCATTGGGAGGGTTAATGTTTTTAAGGCTGTATTATGATTTGCGTATGGTATATCAAAAGCCTCCTAAGTTTAGATTTTGCTTCCAAAATTCACCGGTATCCTCAGTAATCCTGTGATAATGAATGTTGTTCCTACTGCTTAGGGGATTTTGTCTGGAACATTATAACAAGGTTTGTTTTGGGTTAATGCAGTCTTCAGGGACTTGCTTTTAAAACTATATGTAATTTTATATGACTGTAAATTGTTCCCCCCCCCCATTTTTTTTTTTAAGGTGGGGGTTTTGAATGGGATGATGACTTCTCTTCTCCAGAGCCCTCCTTTATATCAAAGGCAGCTAATAGTCTTATTAGCTCTAAACCACCTCTTCAGTCATCAAAATACTTCTCTCCACCTCCACCTTCCCGGACTCTCGAACAGAACTGGTCACATTCATCCCCTTATTCCAGATTCTCTATATCTCCTGCAAACATAGCAAGCTTTTCTCTTACACATCTTACAGATTCAGATATAGAGCAAGGAGGTAAGTGATTTAGTTCAAGTAACTATTTTAAAACTGCAAATTAAAAGCTTTGTTCACAGATGTGAACAATGTAGATGATAAATATTGTTCTATTTTATACTTAATTTATAAGCATATTTTTAATTCTGTAAAGGTTGCATCTGATATTGTATTTCAGTAGGTCATACCTTTCTCATTAGACTGAGATTATTTGCATCCAAATCACTAATAACTAGTGGCTGAATATTCTCTAGAATATTTACAGGACAAACTCACAATTTTTCTGTTCCCCAAACTAGTACTATATTTATATAAATGAAATCTATGCAGTCCTTTCTTAAGCATTTCTGTATAGCTGTCACCCTGTGGCAATGTAATAAGAGAAAGCTAATAATTCTTGTTATTTCCTTGTCAGAGGTCACAACTTATTTTTATTGCAGAGGGTGAGGATGCTAGGAATATGTTGGCTGCCATTGTTGTCTAAACTTATTTTACATTTCAGTTTCTCTTTATAATTACTTTTTAGGAAGTGCATTCTTGAGGTTGTATCAAGAATTGTATCAAGAATTGCACCATGTTTTCTAGAGCTGTGAATAGGATAGTCCCCTTGTTAGGGGAGACTAACAATCTGTTCATAGCAGTGTTGGGTAGTAGCAGTATTTATTAACGGAACCTTCTTGCCTCTAACAAAATGATTTTTAAGCTTTATATCTTTGGTTATGAGAAAAAATGAGCAGACTTAAATCAGTTTAGCATATTATTAATCTTGATTAAAATACTGTATTATAAAGATAAATATTACTGAGTGCTGAGCCTTGCTGATGGTCAATGTCCTAAATGTAATCAGTGTTATATAGAGTTGTATTGTTCTTGTATTGTGCTTACTGATTAAAAAATGTTTGCTTAATAACTGACAGATAAGAGTTTATTTTGGAGATACTACATTGCCTTATGTGTCCTAAGAAGTGACATTGAACTGTGTGATTTAAGCAGATGTCTATGTATAAATGTACCAAATGTTAACAGTAGTTGAAAGCTCTAGAGAAATATTAACCAATACTTGGAAATGCAAAACTGCAGAATGCCAAGTTCTAGGAAAAGTCTTGCAAAGAAGTGAGAGTTTGTGCAGAAGGATTTCCCCTGTACCTTATGACCTTTCCTCTCCTGATAGGAAGCAGTGAAGATGGAGAAAAAGATTAAATGAATTAAAACTTCTTCCTGGGATTACATACATAGGACACATACGCTCTGTGTCTGAAACTTCTTTATCTAAACTCTGGATCTCCTGGAGTAACGCAGGTAATCAAGAAGTACTAAGAAATGAAAGTAAACACTGAAAGCAATGTTAAATCAGGACATTGATTTGAATGTGTATTTAACTTTGTAATGTATTTTTAAATCAGTGCAATTTTGCTTTTCATTGAAAGATGATTCTGCCGCTGTTTTCAAGTACTTGAAGTATTTTTCAGATAATTTAAGAAATAAGTAAAGCAATTACACTACAGTCTGGTTTATGTATGAGATTGTATAATATTCTTTTTATATTTTTCCATGTAGTTCATTATCTATTTGAACATACACCTGTTGTAGACTTGTGTATAACTGTCCTGTGCAACAGGTGGCTGTGTTGCTGAAACTGTATGAATGATAGTTGATCAGTAGTGAGCCATATTTATTCAAAAAGATATCACTACATATTACTTCGCTTATTACAATTGCACTATGGATTATTCTTCCTCTATTTCCTGATGATGTACAGAATTAAAATCTTAAATTTTTCAAGGAAAATAAGACAAGTTGAATTGGCCCAGTTATCCAGTTTAATTTGTCCTTTTTGTAGCCTTTGCTATGCACGGTACTTGTAAAACATACATAACTTCTGAGTGTTACGTTAGACTTGCTGAAATCTTATATTCAGTACCATTTCTAAATGATGATTATCAATTGTTAGTGTTCATGTTTTATAGGAAACTGGAAAAGAATATCTGATATACTCTGGAATTAATTTTTAGATGAGAGATGATGTCTCTTCATTCCTGAATATGATCTTACTGACTGCTTAAACAGTGATAGCATTTGACTATCATACTTAAAGGACTTCCAGTTTTCATTACAATTTCTGCTTTGGAGAGAAAAGGGCGAAAAACTGTACAAAAAAAGTAAAAAAAAAAAAAACTTGATGGAATATATGAATCTTCTAAAAATTAATTTCTGTAGACTGGATTTAGGCATACTTGGCCCTTTGCTTATTCATTCTGTGAATTTTGAAGCCCTCTGTTTTCTCCTCCTGACTGCAGATTGGAGCTGCCATTCAGAGGCCTGTGGTATATCTACCTCTCAGTGATTTTATTACAATTGAGAATTAGATTAATGGTTAATAATTCAAGCATTTGAATAAAGTCTTGATCCAAAGTGGTAGTCAACTGGCGCTCATATTTCATACCCTTTATAAGCCAGACCTATTGTCTGCAGGGCTCCATGGTGTATCTTGAAACGCGCACTGACCCAAAGAGGCAAGGTAAAGTTTGTTCTGAAGCTGTCCGTAGGGAAGGGAATACAATGTTGGTTTTCTCACCTGTGTTTCTTCTTTTGTTTTGTTCTTAACCTTCATACGTTTAGCTAATTTAATCCTTTAAGTTGCTTGAAAAAATCTTTAATTACTACCCCAAAGTGAGTTCAATTGAGGAACAAATCTCTGGCCTCCTGGAATGCCTTATGCAGCCATGGATCTGTGGGAAACACTGACAGGAACAGTCTACCTGGTTTTAAAGCATTTGGTATTTTAGTGGCTTTTTTGGTTAGGCCTTCAGTGTAATGCTAGTCCAAGTGCTCTGTGTTTATATCCAGTCAGCAGAGAATTTTGATCACCCAAAGCATGGGAGGACTAGATATTTTCACATGTGTTAAGCTTCTGTGTGGTATACCTCTATATGCATTTTGATTTTTTTTAAATGTGTTTTAAATGACAGGACTATAAAGTTATTTTTTTCTCCAGCATTATTTAGCCCTTAAGACTAGAATGGTTTTCCATACCAATCAAAAGGAAATTATTTAGTTACAGAAAGTTATTTAAAGTTGCCAATATATTGTTGAGATGAGCTGTTCTGATGAGGCACTCGGGTTCAGAACTTGGTCAGAACTGTACTTCAGTATGAAGTGAGGAACAGAATTTTTCATGGACTTTTCCCAACACATGATTTACGAGGCAAAGCCAAGTAGTTCTTAGTACATGCTTACAGTATGTACTTTAGAGGGCTTAAAGAAGCTGTGTGCTACTCAACATCTGCTGAAATACAGGTAATAGACTTGGTGCACAAAGTGTTATAGCTTACTAATTCCATAATACCAACGCTAAATTCCTTGAATACAGCTAGATTAGGATATCTCATCTATGTTTTCTATAATTCTCATGTTATCAGAAATTAAGCAGGAAAATTCAAACCTAAGAATGAAACTCCGTAAGTGGTCTGCAAAGAATGTGTGGGCTTATCTGCCTTACATGTAGTGAAAAATCTAAAGGATCAGACCTGGAGTTCAACCTTAATTTTGAACTGCTTGATTTAGAACACAGTTCAAGGTTAAATAAAAGCTTATACTTCTGAACGTTACAACTTGGTTGTGCTTTTTCGTTCTTGTAATTCCGGGAAGTCAAATATTTAAATTAATCTCATACAAATGTGCAGTATTTCATCCTGCACATAAGGAATTTCCTTAGCTTAATGAAAATCTGTGATTTTTGTTCTCCAGTTACCAAGGTTTAAAGAAAATCTTATATAAAGTGAAAGTTTACTCCTTTGTCCAAATGGACTCTTCGCTAATGAATTGCCAAAGGAGCATATTTTCCAGAATGGGTTGGAATGCGTATGGTACTAAGCAAGGTAACATCCTTTTTAGCTATACAATGAAGAAAAAGAAATATTTAAAGTTGACTCACCACACTTAAACTATGGATTTTAATTTCAGTAATCCAATAGGCTGGATTACAATAATCTAAAAGGCCTTTTTTTGGAAAAAATATATGGTTAAAATCAGATCAACTACTAGCAATATTTAAATAAATCCACTGAGCAGTCGGTTGCACAATGAAGATAAATTAGTAATTCCAACACTTTACATTTTAATAAGGGAGTTTGTCATGAGTCATACATTAAACTATATGTAATTTCTTGCACTAGCTACTTAAGCATGGTTTCTGTTTTAGAAGTACATGTATCTATTTTCAATGGTTTATTATGAGGACTGGTTCCATTTTAATTCCTTCTCTAGTAGAAAACCTAGATTACTCAAATATTGAAGGCATTGTCTCAATTTGGCTAGTAAAGTTATTTAAATGATCTGATTTCCCACCTAAGGAAGTTTGTTAAAAAGGAGGATCTGTAGTGAGAAGCCAATGAAATGAGAAGTGTCCTGTTTTAATGGAAGCACCTGTACTCTCCCCAATCCCAAAGCTGCAGATAAGTTGCATGTATAACTGCATTTATGGAAACTGCCATTTCCATGGAAACAAACTGATTAACTGTTTTTTTCATATCCTTGTTGATGCACTAATGAAAGCCATTTAAGCCTCATTCTTTTTATCAGTATTTTTAGCAGATTTTTATGTAGTACTAAATCTTTTTTCATGAGGAGGCTGGTTGGTAGGAAGACATTTTTTTAAAATGATTAAGCACTATGCTAAAATGTCAGCATTGTCAGGTGTTAGTGACATGGCTATTTTTGTTGAAGTTGGTAAAAGGTGGAATCAAAGTATATTAGCCTTATAAGAAATAGCCTTAAAATAAGAATGGAGTGTACAAAATTACTTCAGCTTTAAGTCATACAGAAATATCCTTGTATGTTAATGGGTTTTGGTACAAGACTGGAAGAAATCTAGAGGAGAGTCAAACATCATATAAACTTATTGAAAATAAGTATTTGTAATACCAGCAGCCTGTTTTTCAGAAACTTGAATATGACTTACAGTTAGTTTTGTTTATGAAATTGTTTGAACTTGCACAGTTGTAGGTGTAACTTAAATGATAAATGGTACTGATGTGTGTATATATAATGTTTAATTCTATTTGTAAATGAGAAACTATGTAACAAAATCATAGGTATGAGGTTTTCCTATTGTAATTTAATACAGGTATGAGGTTTATGGCAATATATCATAGTTAATGAAATTTCAGGTCAAAATGTCTTTAAATTGTGTACATTTTTAAATTGTAATTTCTACTGTATATTGATTATCATGCATAGTGTGATTCAATAAATTGCTTGTAATTTAAAAATATTTAATATTAAAATAAAATACAGTTATATATTTATAATCTCTTTGTCTATGTTTGTTCATTCTTACACAGATACCAACAGTAGATTAGGTCTACACTATAGTCTAGTTGGTTATCATAAGAGATATTTGTTAGTGTCCAGAGGTTTAGAACATACTTTTTTGTACCTTAAATGCTCAAAGCTCCAGTCCCTGCAAATGGGTCTTTATTAAATAGTGTAGTCACCTTCTAACTTCTTCTAGTGTCACCTTTAATTGACCAGCAGGTGACATGTATATGCTGTCAGTAGAGAAGCAATACTCAAAATACAAACAGAACATAACTTTTGAAATTTATTATTGCTTTTATTCCTATAACTCAGCCTCTCTAGGAAGGGAGTGCAGATTTCACAGTTTCACCCTTCAGAGAACAGATTAATGATTTATGTTCTCACTGTTAATATTGAGTTTATTTCTAGAAGAGGAGTAAGATTTTTTTTTTCTTTTAAATCTAAGTCATGTGCTGAACTAACTGAAGATCTCCAGGTAAATGAAGTACTTATGCATATTGGTAGCTTCTTTCTCATGAGATTCAGATTACTTAAGTCCTGGCACTACTTGAGGCAGGAGAGGGAAAAGACCTGTGTTTTCCTCTTAACCTGTTAACCACTAAGACTGTGATGAAACATGGTGTAAGTAGTTAGTGGAGGCTGTTGTAGAAGCCCCCCCAGTTGTATCACAGCTGTTCTGAGTCCTGGCAACTGTTGAAACCTTGGAATGAGAAACTGATATCAAGGTGACTTAATGAGGTAAAATATAACTACAGGACTGAAATTTGACCAAGACACTGGTCACTATCAAGAACAGATGTCAAAGATCCCATGGCACTTACTGGTCATCTCATACAGAACCTACTGCCAAAGAAGATGAGTACTCACAATCTCGACCATCATCAACCATCTTGTATGGGATAGAAGTGCTTCGTCTCTGGGTCTCTGTCACACGGGCAATAGGATAACTTGCACAGCCCAGGGCAGAACAGAGAACTGAGCCAGATTTTTCCTCCTCTCCCACCCCTGGACACTTCACCTACTGAAGTAAGTATAAACTTACCCCTCCTACAGTGAAAATACTCATTTATGCTTTGATCTGTGTGGCTAAGCCTCCACCAGCCTGGTGCCAGCACCATCTCTGCTGCTGGGGTGCTGTCCCAGGAGTCCAGCCCCGGCTGCACCTTTGTCTTCATTGAGAAGACCCCAAAACCTGGCAGATCAGTGCTGCGAGGCCAGGCTGAATTTTAGTTGTCTTAAACCTTGAAATGCTGAGGTGTAAGCAAACTGCCTCAGGTGAAACCAGTTCCTTGGATTTGCAAAGGGGAGCTGCGATGTTGGATCTGGGCATGGATGAGCTGGTTGTGAGGTGCTTGTGTTAAGATACTATTAGGATTTAAGACTGCAATTCTTCACTTAAAGTGAAAAGGGAGGACTTCATACCATCTGTCTTTGAAAGCTAAACCTGATTTTAAGGGAGGTTTTGAAGGACCACTTAAAGAATAAACTGGTGTGTGGGGGGCATGTCATTTGGGGCAGGAGGGGAAGGCTACAATACTTCTGCAGAGCTTTTAGACATTTTTATATTGTAAAATGACTGTTTAAGGTCAGGTAGTGCTTTGTTTTATGCTTTTATTTCTGGGTGGCATGTGGAAAATCCCTATTGCCTGTATGCAGCAGCTTGTGCTGCTGTCCTCTTCACCGTGCGGCTAGGGGAACAGGCCCCGGCGGTGTAGGCTCACTGCTTCACCCCGTATGTGGGCTTGTGGAGTGGAGACCTGGCAAACCCCTGCGCGGCTGCTGGAGCAGCGCAGCACGGAGGGGCCACGCGAGCGCTGCAGCCTTGCTGGGACCCCCGCTTCCCACAGGGAAGCGCTTTAAAACCTGGATCACCTTTTTGGAGAGGGGTTGATCGTGCAGTGCAGGATTGTAAATCTTCTGCCCTATCGTGTTTTAGAAAGGCAGGTTTTGGACAAAATGCCGTGGTTTTAGCCATCACCTAACTCTTACTGATCTGCTGATCTGTCCAGCAGCTGCGGTGAAGATCTGTCACCTCTTATAGCCCCGTCTCCACCTGGGGAACTTAAAAAAAACAAAAAACAAAAAAAAAACAAAAACAACAACAACAACAAAAAAACACCTCTAAGGCTTTCCGTGGAGGCGAGGGAAGCTGCTGAAGACCTTCACCTCGCCCGCCCGCCCGCCGGGCCCGCCCCCGCCGCCGCT
>NW_020450871.1:6450138-6487275 GCF_003343035.1 Apteryx rowi | reverse complement strand
CGCCTCAGGGCCGCCGCCGCCGCCTTCCCGCCTCGGGGCGCCGCCTCAGGCAGCGCGGGACACGCGGCGGCGACTGCCCCGCGCCGGCATCTCCCCTCGGGGCGGGGGGTCCCGGCGCCTTCCCCCAACGGCCCGTGTTTCCCCGCGGCCCCCTGGCCGGACCCTGCCCGGCTCCGGGCACCTTCTCCTCAGCGGTAAGCGGCCGGGGGCGGGTGGGCGCCAGGCTGGAAGCGCTTCGCGGGCTCCTGGCTTCTCCCAGTGGTTTCTCTCAGCCGCCCCAGTCTCTTGCTCCTGGTCCCCTCTATATCCTCGTCTCCTCCTCGCGTAGCCGCGCCGTTTCCCCTGGCGCCGCAGGAGCCTGGTTCTGGCTCCCCCAGGCACCGCAGCGGTGCGACAGCAAACAGCCAGCGAAGATCCCTCATCCCTCCCGCCTGCTCCCCCAACCCGCCGTCCAGCTGCCTCGGTTTGCCGAGGCCTCCCCTCTCCGGGCCCGTTCCCTGGCCGCCTCCTCGCTGCGTCCCACCGGCCGCTGCCCCGTCAAGGAGCAGCCGCGCAGTTGCTCTCTTCTCCGAACGGCACTTTCCGCACGGGGGAACAGAACGGGCCGATCTTTGTGCCTGCCTTCGCTCCTCTGTCCTTCGGTTGTGCCTTTTCTGCCCGGCGAGCCAGACGGACGGGAAGGCCAGAGTAAACCCTAGCGCTTGGCTCCGGTCCCGCTTTCTTGCTTAAGCTACCTGCGCGTCTCTCGCGTTCCTTCTAGGCGCCCGCAGCAGACTATTTGGAGCTGCCCCTCTCGTGGCCTGACTGGTTCCCTGACCAAACTTCTTTGTGAATTCCCACCCTTTTCGGGCGAAGCTGCATCCAGGTAGGGCGAGAGGGCCAGGACAGCTGGGCGGGCAGTGAGCTGAGCTGCTGTGAGAGCAGAGCAACTGAGGATGCCCTAAAGAAACGAGAGCGGATGGTGGTTCCTCGAGAACTGCGCACCACCTGCGGCTGACGGGTGATGTCCTGTGCTGGGACTGCTGAGCACCTGCGGCCAGGTTTTTTTTGTTTTTTTTTTTGTTTTTTTTTTGTTTTTTTTGTTTTTTTTCAATTGGCTCACCAACTCTCTAACCACTCTTACCTAGAAGCATCAGAATAAATATAGGTGTTTTCATATGACTTCAGTCTTAAGCTTCTTTGCGTAGGTGGACTGGAAGAAAGTGAAAGTGTTTTGGCAATACTGACTGAGCACTGGTGCTAGAGGAAGGATTGCTGTGAGGCTGCTGTCTTCAAACCTAGTGTTGGCCCAGCGTCTGGGCTTGGTGGGAGGCTAAAACCTCACTGCCCATCATCTGCCATGTTAACACGTGAGGAAGGAGCATTGCTGTGTCTTTTTGGTTAAACTGGAGAGTAAATACTGCTCTGCTGCTATCGGACCAGGGCAGAAATTGCAGTTATACCCCACCATTGTTTAATTGTTGGTGAAGGACGGAGCTACTTTCTCCCAGCAGCTTTCCATCATGTCAGAAGGGCAAGATGCTACTTTTGAGTGCATAATGCAACTCCTGTTCGTGCTGCATCCAAGTGCTTGCTCTGCTTCCGCTCTATCCCTTGCTGTGCCTAAGGTGACACCTTACTTTAAAATTGACTGCTTTCTTCTGGGTGTGATTAATACCTAGACTTTCTCTCACCTGTATATCAGCCTCAAAGAGCAGAACTGAGAGAGCTGGGAAGACCACCAACAAGGAAGAGCTGCTGGAGCTATCCATAACCGATGCAGCTGGCACCTCGAGGATGAGATGTAAAAGTAAACGATCAGGCAAAGACACTGACCTGGGGAATGAAGGGGCTTGGGTAGAGAAGAAAAAAATCCTCAGCTGAGGACTGCTAATCTCCTGGCAGTAGCTGGCCTCTTTGCTTTCCTTTCTGCTTTGCTTAGCTGAGAGGGAAGTTGGCTGTGTGCAGAAAGCCACAGCGAAACGTGTGTGTCTCTGCAGGTGTGCGTGGTGGTGGCTAGACCAGATTGCAAAGACAACCTGGGAGAGAACATGTTGTTTAAGAGAAGCACCTGAGCTGCTATAGGAGTTTGTGTGTCATGTTTCCCTCTAGTGGGACTATATATATATACACAGTGGCAACCTATTTCTACAAAAAGCAGATTACCAGGAACTCAAGGAGAAGCTACTTTTTCAGTCAGAGTTTGAGGCTTTTGTCTAATGCTCCTATGTACGTCTGTGTGTGTATGATGATGCAGCATGTGGTTTTATTATAACTTGCAGTAATTAGAGCTGGGAGAAAAGAGAAACAGCTGAGATCAAAAAACAGAGGCAGTGTGTTGTCAAACCTAACTGACCATTTTACTCATGTTGGTTTTTGGTTCACTCTTCCCACAGTCTTTTTTTTTTTTTTTTTTTTTCTGCTCATTGAAGTCTTTAAATTGGACAAGCAGCATCTCAGCTGTTTTTTTAAATATCTGTCCTGTATTCTCTGAGGGCAGATCTTGCTTTAGTATGGCATACTTATGTAGTTATCATCAGTGTTTCTTGTCATGTGTCATGACTGCCTAAATCCTCTTTGCATGTAAACTAATGAGAGCAATGTGGCTGAGAGGAGAATTTGAAAAAGAGTGTTTCTACCGTCTGAGAATGATTCCAGCACAGCTGTTACCCAGTGACTTCAGCACTATTTGAATGTGCTGTCAATCTGATACATGAAATGGAGCTACTGGTTTTAAATCCAGTTGCACACTGCAAAAACCGATCTAACTTCAGTTTAAAACATACTAGTAGACATACAAATGGATGATCAGTGCTGGATGAGCTTGGAGACCATTTTCTTACTTAGAGAAGACAGATCTTTCCAGTTTGTGGCATACTTATGAGAAAGTAAAGGGAAATGTCTGGTTTTTGTTTGGCTTTCCATACCCAAGGATAGCAGTAGGTGATGTTCACTGCACCTTTATTTCGGTGGTCCAATTAATTTGGCCTCTGCACCCTCTGTACCCCCTTCCTTCCAGTGGAAGGAGTATTTGTTGTTCTCTAAAAAAGGCTTTTCTCCTGTGTTCATCTGCACAGGTCACCTTGTCTAACGGCACTCACTGCTGAAATGAACATCGCTGAATTAAAACAGCTGATGATGGTTTTCCAGTACTGAGCAAGCAAACATCTCACACTTGTATCCAAGCATTTGTTTAGCATGGAACTGTGCAACCGTTAAAGATTTTGGTGTCATGTTTTTACAGAATATTGATGCTTAGTACCAGAAGATTCATTTAAGGGTGATCAGGCTGGAATGTCAATGGAAACATGAAGACTAAAACCAAAGGGAAGAAGCAAAGGCTTACTGTTGATAAAGAAGCATTTTCCGAGGAGTCAACAGTGAGAAAAAAAGAACTGGTGAAACGCTTGCGATGCAAAGAAAGGAGGAAAGGGGGGAGCAAGGAGAGCAGCAAGAGTCCTGCAGCCAGAACCAAGAACGCTTGGAGCAATAAAGACAGACAGCTGAGGAGACTGGAAAGCAATGAACGCGAGAGGCAGAGAATGCACAAGCTCAACAACGCTTTCCAGGCCTTGCGGGAGGTGATCCCCCATGTGAGAGCTGAGAACAAACTTTCCAAAATAGAGACTCTAACACTGGCCAAAAATTACATTAAATCCTTGACCTCCATTATACTCAATATGTCCAATGGACATTTTCCAGCTGCGGAAGGAATGGGGGGAACCAGTGGATCCAAATTGCAGCAGCATTACCAACAGCAGCATGGGGATGGTGAACATGAGGAGCATCTAAAAAAATATTCCACACAGATTCATAGCTTCAGCCAAAACAGCTGTAGTTAGCTGCTACCTTCATTCTCTTTCCTTCCTGTGATGGTATATGTCAGTACCTAGAGTTTTTAAGAGATTGTTTTTGCCTTTCCATATTGCTCTTTTTTTCTTAAAAAGACAAACAGGTGACACTTGTGGTTATAGCTCATATTGCACATAAAAAATTATGTATGGATACTTTTTTGTGGCGCCTCAGGGTTTGGGAATTTATTCTGTGATACCATAGTTGAATTGCAGAAAGTAAAGATTTAATAACTTCTGAAAATTACCCTCCCTAGAAGTGTTGTGAGTTGTGTTTAAGCCCTGTGTCACCTGAGTTCACTTGTACTTGGCTGTAATGCTGTTTGCCAACCATTTAATGAACTGATTCTTCCTTAGCTATTTTGCTACTGAGGAAGATTAAAAATCATGACTAACCTGTTGAGTGAAGTGGTACATGTGTGAACCCTGCCACCAAATCTGAATATTTATCTTGAGTGTTTTGGATCTATTCCGAAGCTCACTGAAGTCGACGGAAGACTCCCTTTTACTTTCACGGGGTCCCAAACACAGGGATGTATTACTGAACTTAAAATGTGCAGTATAATTTTGAATGTTGCAGAGCGTGTTAAACATTTGAAAGTACTTGTTAATATAAGCATTTACAAAACTCTTAGATTGTAAACTCTCTAGGGTAAGGACATTTTCCTGTCTTTGTCTAAGGCATCCAGCCTCATGGAGTTTGTCTTTAGTGGGTCTTTGAGTGCTGTGGTAATACACATTATTAAATAATGGGCAAGTTACTTATGATCTTTGCAAAAATGGTGATAAAAAAGCTTTAGTAGAGGCACAAGTTAGACAGTGATCTATCCAATTATAAATTATGTGCTAATAAAGCTTGCAGCATAATCTGTTTTTTTTCTGGGCTAGTGCTACATTCTGATATTATGAAATACAATAAATGAAGGAGGAGCTCTTCAAACAGGACAAGGATCTTTTTTTTTCCATTTCCCATCTCATTCTAAAAAGTTTTATGTGACTGAGAAACTCTCATTTCCTATATCCTATTTTTATACCTGCCCTTTTTTGGAACTGTGTTGCATGTGAAGCCCTTGTGTTACAGCTCTTCATATCCCGAAAGTCCTACGATGGCAGGACAACTGTTACTCTGTGGTGTGGATAGCAAAGGTAGAATTTGGGATCTCGTGCACCTGTGGGATTGATACAGCATCTTAAGTAGTTGTTCCCCCTGTTACGTAGGGCTATTCAAGGAGAGAAGGTGGCTGGGGAAGGGTTTAGCAGGCCTGTCAAAGAAGGGGACTGAAGAGAACTGCTGCACTTAATGGTTTATGACATGCTATTTATTTTGCTCTGGCAGGGCTGATGATAGTGTGACGATTTCATTTGGACCAAAGCGTAAGGTTTCACAGACATGCCAATAAGGGATGAGAATTCCCCACTGTAGCTATCTGCAGGTATGCTATAGCGCAATGTAACGTGTGTCAGATGTGTGGCTCTTACTGGAGAGAAAGGATTTGGATCCTGCCTCCCTGGATTTTCATAGGTTCTGAACTGCTTTCAGACTTTAAAATGGTTGCAGTTAGCGCTCCTAATACTTAATGTTAATGGAAGTAGTATTTAGTCTGTCTTGCAGATTTGCTTTGCCTTAGCTGTGCTGTATCTTACTTCATACAACTGCTGCTCCTTAGCGTATTTGTATGCTGTCTGACTGCAATGGGAGAAAGGATCTAGGCATCAAGGCATTTTCTTTCAGTTCTACTTCCTCTTCTATCTATCTGAAGAGATGCCTTATTGGGCTTTATCTGGTCATCTTTTCAAATGCAGTTTTCTGTTAATAGAACACCCTCCTCTCTGTTGCAGAAGCAGATTGCTAAAATAGGAAAATATCTACTAGGTGCTCAGAGGTCACTGTGCTTCTCTACTGTTTTACAATGAACCGGAAGGAGCAGCAGGTATGGAGATTTTTAACAGAAGGGGAAGCCAAACTATCAGACAGTATATAAACATGTTTAAATACATGTAACATCTTCCCTGCATTTTTAACTTCTAAAATCCCGTATCCTCCTGGGGTCAGGGACCTGGACATTAAAGCCTATGTTGAAAACAAAACATGTTACCCAACCACTGGCCCCCAGTGAATTAGAGTGAGGTTTCTAGTCTGTTCCTGTAACAGTCACAACAAGATGAAGCTTTAGTAAATGCTTATTGTCAGCAGTCACAATATTTACATGTAGGATTTTGTCTCCTTCAAAAAATGTTAATGATCTCTATGGAAGCTGAAGAAAGCTTGCTCAGAGGAATAGGGCTTCAGCAGCACCTGGGAAGCAGTCAGGCCTTTTAAATAATTGCAGTGGACACATTTGAATAAATGACAAGCACTGCGCAGCGTACAAACTTGCCTACTCTCTGGGGAAGCCCTTTTTTTCCTCCTTATTGTCTGCATCTTAAATACACAAAGGATCAGGTGGGATATACCTCACTATTCCTAGATCTGGCAGCAGGTTAAAAGGTTACATTCTAGTAGTTTGAGAATCCCCTCAGATCTATCTGATTTGTTGGCTACAGCCTTATCCCTCAGAATAATGTTGATGAATGATTGTTGAAATGTTTAGAGAGGAATTCACCAAGGAAGAGCCTGTGTATTGCTTCTCTTGGGAAATCCTGGGTGGAGCCTATTGCAGCAGGCATAGAAATATTATAGTAGTTATCAGAAGGTAACTACTTTTTAAAGTTTTCTGAGTAAGCAGCAGCAACATCTGCATTTGAATGATTGCATTTCTGAAAAAAGTGTTCTGGTTGCATCTCGTAGGAACAATGGATGACACTATTATACTACTGTTTAATAAATACGTTGGTAACAGTAATCTATTTTACAAGGCATGGGAGAATTTGAGCTACCAGAAATTAAACACACACAGAAGAGTCATGCATATATAAATGGACTAATTAAGTTTCTCTTTATAAGGCAATTTACACATGTGAAATTATAATGGTTTTTGGATCCTCAGTCTGGAGCGACTCTACCATATACCAGTCGTACTTTGGCAGACAGCATAAGGTATTATGATGAACATTAAGTCTGATTTTCTTGCTTTACTCGGTATACTAGCAAATTGTATGCAGCCCTGTCATGGGAGCATCACGACCTTGCCTTGATCAGGAGTGGAGAAACTGAGTGTAATGAGCCATGGCTGACAGGTCAGTGCAAACAAGACCTGAGTATGATGAGCTTTGGTACAGGCTATGGATCAACAACTGACAGAGCAGTACCTGGAACTGCTGGAAAGGTGTACGGTGGTGTCATCACGGACTGCTCTGGTTGCTGGCCTGTGCCAACATCTGGCTATAAACCCCCCCAGGAATAGAAACTGTGGGAGAACATTGGTATGTGGACATCCAACACCACGTAGAAGCAGAGTAGCAGTGGTAGGACTGTCGCGTGTTGGTGCGGGCTGCTGTCCATAAGCCCAGCTCTGAGGCTGGTTGGAGGGTGAGTCGCATTCCCCTAGGCCCAGCTGTTTTGGCTTACTGGAGTGATAACAGGGGCAGGTCTCAGTTAACTCTGTGTGTTTAGGTGTGGGCGAAGCTTTTTATGACACAGCCTATCCCTTGCTTGATCCACTAAGCAACTGAGCTGAGCCTAGCAGTGTCACATTGTCTCATGTTTCTTTTCCCCCCCATGACACAAATTGGTGGCAAATGCAGGTATTCACATCATTTTGAGACTTGGCGCATCTTTGTCAGCTCTTCTCACCTTCTCTGTGTCGCTGTTTAAGACTAAATTGCAGTGTGAAGACTAAATGGATTTTGATACCAAAATAGTGTAGTCACAGATGTATGCAATTTTACAAATTGCGTGATATCCCTGATCTGTGTGAGAGACAGCACAATCTGGAAGAGAAGCTGGGCAAGTTAATGTAGTGGTTTCTGCCTTGTCCAGCTTCCTTGCCATCTCAGGAATCCCAGGAGGTTGCAGAGATGATCTGGATCCTGGCGTGGGGCTGTGGAGTTCCCTGGAGTCTCTCTGGTTCCCCCCAGTATTTTTTAGTTTCCTTAATTATAGGCCTGGGTAGAGAATAACTCGGTGGTGACTGGTCTCTTCAAATTGCACCAGTGTCCATTCAAATTGCACTGGTGACCGGTCTGTTCAGATTGCACAGATTTGCTGTTGCCAGTGTTGATACTCACAATCTGCTTCTTCTGGACACTTCTGGACACGTTCTTGATGATCAGCAGGTTGGTTGTATAACTTAACTATTTCCCTGAGCACACAAAACTATTCAGGGTTCATCCTGTTGTTTGGAACAAGAGGTTGGCCATAGTCTGCGCCTACTTGGCCAGCAAAAGCCCTCTGTCTTAATGGCGCTGTTGCAGCTTATATAGGCTTTAAACCAAAGTAGCAGTGAATACCGTCCCGCCGCTCCCAGCTAGGTGCGACTCTATGTTATTTAGTGATTCAGTCTGGACGGCTGCTGTGCGGGGGCGTGATGGCCACCACTGGTCAACGGCCTGATGGGTGCCAGGCGCTGTGGTGGGCCGCTAGTCTCACAAGAGGGGGGCACCATGGCACAGTGGGGATGTCCACCCAGCCAGAGCTCCAGGGGGGCATGCTGCTGCCCTGGTGCGGGGCTGCAGAGAGAGCTTGAGGTCTCTTCCCCAGCCGGGGCTGGAGTGCTTCAAATACAGCTGGTTGCCCAGAGAGGTTGTGCAGTCTTCATCCTTGGTAGTGCTCGAAACTCGACTGAACATGGCCCTGAGCAACCTGATCAAATCAGATCTGCAGGGGTTGGCCTAGATGACCTCCAGAGGTCCCTTCCACCCCAAATTATTGTATGGTTCTGTGTCATTCAGTAAATGACTAAGCTCTTGCAGGTTATGGTAACTTTTGTAGGATTTTTTAAAGATCATTAGTCTACTAAATCAATGCATTACAAAGAAAATTTTTAGGGTTTCCAGACACTAAACGTCTGCCCTGAAGTATTTTGTGGAAGAGACTTTCTATTTGGCTACTTTGGCAGAGGAGGAAAACTCAGGAGTTGGAAAGCCAGTATTTTAACAGCACCCTTGATGACAGATTACTGATGCTGTTATAAATACAGAGTTTAAATGCTTGTGGCAGTGTATTATTGGCAGGACTTACTGCAAACAAAGAGGCCTTATTCAAATATTAAGCCGAAAATGGCACATAACATCTAGCAGTAAATACGGTATCAGATGAGAAAGGTGAAAGCTACCCCTTCTCTGAACAGTCATCTCTAACAGTCAGACACGACATGTGTGTTTTAATGGAATGACAAGGGCTACTTTCAAGATGGTACTTTGTAACAAAGTGCTGCTTTCGTGGACAGCTCGGAAGGGATTTAATGAAAAGCAGTTTTTTTCTGATAAATTACTTTTATTTTTCAAAACTGTTTAAATTTACAGTAAATTTTCCTTATTTTAACTGGCCATAACAATGACATTATTTTGAAATTACTCCGTTTTCTAATTGTTTCAGATGGCAAATGTTTAGTAGCCAAACATTTTATAATTTACCTTTTGTTCACTTAAACCCAACTTTTTACAGTAAAATAGGTGAGACTTGGCAATGCAGGGAAAATGCAAAATTACATTAGAAAGCTTATTGTATAGTATCAGTTTGACTGTTGAACATGTAAACACCAAATATTAACAGAAAAAACAAAATCTGACTTTTTGATAAGATGCAGAGGAAATACAATCCTAATAATTCTCTAAAAATACATGATAAAGCTATTATATTTATTTGGACAAGATGCTGTGCAAGAATTATGCAAAACCTATTCATGGGTATTAATGCAAACACAAATGTTATTTACGACACTTGCAACAATTTATGTATATAAAACAAACCTATAATCACATATTGGAAAAATTAACAGGTTCTTTAAACAGTAAAGCATCTTAAAGAATCTTAATTCACATTTGGACTTGGAAACAGTGCTTTCCATGGCATTAAAATAACAAATATATTTAAGTACGTGCAAACATTAGTTTTACTTCTACGAATACAGTACTTGAGACCACACCACATTATTCTTCATATAAAAATAACTTCATACACAGTCACACACACACACGCACACACAGGAGAAACAATTGTAAACGGCTGCCGGGGAGAAACTTGGTACCCTCCTGAAGCAGGTGGGAGAGGAAGCTTTCCCAGCACTTCTCAAGGAGTGGATTTTAAAGAATAATTTCACGTCACAGTAACTAAAATTCCTAAGCAAGACAGAAACAAAGCATTTCTGAGAATAAAAAGTTATTTCTTTTTGGAAGAAGGGATGAAATCAATCGCTTAGTAAACAAAGAGCAGAGCCTCGTTCTGAACCCACATTAGTATACCCTGGCAAAACCCCACTAATATCAATGAAGTTGTTTCGCATTCCTACCACTGTGAAGTCAGAATCTTATTTAAGACCTCCTCTTATGATGAAAGCATAATTTTTAATCAGCTGGAACATAGCCTAATTCCTCAAAAGTGTCTGGTTCCTTCCAACTTCATTATTTAGGCACCTGTATACCTTGATTATCAGGGGCTTCAGTTAAGAGGGAGAAAAAACATGCTTTATCTGCCTTGGTCTGACACTTTAGAATGAGACCTTATCACTTTTACTCAAACGAAATAGGACCGTACTCTACTTCCTGCATAGTCCCACTGACACCAGTGGTTCCACTTGCTGAGGAAGGTACCACTCACTGTGAGCAAAGATAGCCGAAAGTGGCCCTTCCTGGTAACTGCACCCTAAGCTGAGCTGTACAGAAGTTTGTGTGTATATGCAGGTATGTAGTTTTACTGATGTAAGCAAGACCAGCATGACCAAATTACATGCTTATATAAGCAGGACATACATGAGCAAAGTGCTCATGTGACTCTGAAATGACTCTTGAAATCTTCATTCCTGCTCAAAAATGAATGTAAAGTATAGTGTGCAAGATGCCTGAGTATGTGAGAAACGTAGTAAAGGGAAGTGTAATATTCATAAAGAATAAAATAAACGTAGTGAGCATCTGCAAAGATGTTCACATTCATATAGTTTTGCAGCAGCTATGGTAAAGGATCAGAAATACATTGTGGCTACAATGCCTGCCTGCTTTGACAAAAGTAGCAGTTCTATCAAGTCACATTTTACTAATGATGTAGTAGAGGAAACCACTATTTAAATTACTCCATTACAAATTCCAGTTCTAATGTAAAATACATTAGTAGCACAAAAGGGTTGTCTTTTTCTTTCAGCAGTACACATTTGGGGTTTGTTTCTTTTTAAATTATACTGACTACTGTTTGTTTGCAAGATGTAGACAGTGAGAACTTAACAATTGACAGCATTTCTGTCCAGTTCTTGTCCTTCGCTGACCATCAAAGGGGTGGTTTTAGAAGGTTCTGTTTTCCCTTTACTCTCGTCGTCTTCTAAATCCATTGATCTTGCAGGGTCTTCCTCCGAAGTATCATGTGTAATGACCCTAGATGCTTCAGTTGCATTTCCTCTGACTGTAATGTGCTCCCATCCACCCTATAAAAGAATGATAAAGAAATATAAAAGAAAAAAGATCACCCTGCAATTAAAATATTTGGTATGATGCTTTATATACACTGCTAGTTTTATACTATTTGTTTTATACTATTTGTTCTTTGTAAGGAAAATTGTCCTGCTCTGGCCTGAATCAGAAAAAAGGCTCCTTGTAAAACAAAACGAAAAACGTGACAGCGTATGTAACTCCCAAAGAACCAACATGCATATGTACCTAGTCTTTTAAAATTCACGTGCAGACCTCAACATTCCCATTTGCTGCTTTTTCTGACCAAAACACCTAAAATGGGCGAGTGTAAGGGCCCCCGCTCCAGCAGTTTGGCTGCTTGGGCTCAGAGGCAGCTTGGTGCCCCTGAGGGCCCTGGTGACCTGGTGAGAAGCTCCGAGGCAGCTCTGCGGGGCGACTGCAGCCAGGGCCAACTTCCCTTCCCTTCCCTTCCTGGGGCAGCCGCTTTTAGCTGAGGCTCTAGCGCTTGGTCCCGCTCCTGCTGCGTCGCAGCCGTGCCTGTGCCTAGCCATGGGCCCACGGATCCGGACCCACGGACAGACTTCCCGGCCTCACCTCAGACCTGCCTTGTCTGATGATCTGGGCTCTGGGCTGCCCCGCAGGCCTGCCCCGCTCAGGGCTACGGGACAGACCCTTACTGGCGCTGCCGCTGCCCTGCCCTGCCAGCCTTGTTACCGCGCTCAGCTCCCGGCTCCTGTCCCCGAGGGAGCAGCCAGCCTTTGCTGCTCCCTGACAGCGAGATACATGAAGAGAAAGCTTGAGGGTGATTTTTGTTACGGGGAGTTGAGCGGGGTCAGGCATTCACCCAGAGCCACGGGAGTTTTTCCACCAATTTAAGAGGGGCCAGGACCTTGAAATAACTTTTCTCAAAACTGAGGGTAATACAGAGCAACAACAGTGAGGAATAATCCTGTGCAGAATAGGAAGGAATCTACTGTTTTGAAATGTTACTTTATTATTTTTTCTACTATAACAATGACCTAGTCAAAATGAATACTTACTATCAGTTAACTTTCTCCTACCCAGTTTTAATTTTCCGTGTTCAGAACTCTGTAACCACTATAAAAAAGCTAAAGTTTAGTAAAATGCAAATAAATGACTTTGCAGTTATAACTGAATAACCCATTCTATTAAGTTAAAAAAGGAAGTAAAACTGAAGAACAGGTCACTTTCCTGCAGCTATACGCAAGCCTTAGAAAGTTGACCTGCTGAAGCAGCGTGGCACCTTCCTTTCAAAGGCAGTGCCAGTTAATCAGTAGGAAGCTGGATACCAGCTCTAAAGCAGTATTATGCCCCCAGCACTTACCCCAATGCCATAATCCCACGCGAGCCCTTTAGGTTCCATGGGCTGAACACCAGTCCGATGGCAGACTGTCCCACAGCTCAGACTGTGACTTCCTTGCACCTTGTCAGCTATCACCCAGACCTTAAGAAAGCAAAAAAAGGCAATAAAATGTATTCTACGTGCTGTTCTTCCCAGAAATTCAAGTTCTAAAAATTCTTAAAATTAGTCTTCACCCTTGTATAGAGCAATACTGCTCAGTTCAGTCAGAGAGAAACCCAAAGAACTAGACACTGGAGCTGTAGTGAAAACATTGCTAAACAGTAAGACTTCGCAGGAAAGATTTACTCTCATTTTTTTTCTAAAAAAGAAAAAGAAAAAGGAAAAGAAAAAGGAAAAGAAAAAGGAAAAGAAAAAGGAAAAGAAAAAGGAAAAGAAAAAGGAAAAGAAAAAGNAAAAGAAAAAGGAAAAGAAAAAGGAAAAGAAAAAGGAAAAGAAAAAGGAAAAGAAAAAGGAAAAGAAAAAGGAAAAGAAAAAGGAAAAGAAAAAGAAAAAGGAAAAGAAAAAGGAAAAGAAAAAGGAAAAGAAAAAGGAAAAGAAAAAGGAAAAGAAAAAGGAAAAGAAAAAGGAAAAGGTGTTTACAGCAAAAGGCTGGCTGTATCGCTATTTCATTGGCCTGATTTTGTGTTGCTGTCAGGATACCAGTATTTAAACAATCACCTTGTGGAATAAATAAAACTAAACAAACAAACCAAAAAAACATTGTTTCTGAAGAACATTTAATTTAATTAGAAAAATATGTTAAACATAATTTTTAATAAACTAATAAGATGCAAGAAAGCCTAATACACACCTGGTCCAGCGGCCCTACAGACATTTTACGGATATTATTTGAAACATGATCCCAAGTAGATCCTTGAGGGTAGCTTGGTGTGATACCTTGCCGATACCAAAGATTGCCTATAAAATAAACAGTCTTAATTACAACTCTGGATGACTACTTGTATAATGTGCTAGTAAACAACACAAGAAATCAGTAGTTAATACTTGCCATGTTCTGTGGAAATGCATTATGCTTTTGACTAATGTGTTAAAGTGAAGGAAGATATAATTTCCTCCTTTGGAAGTTATATTTCTACAGTTATTCTTTATAACTTTCCTGAAAAACAGCAGATACTCTATTTTGTAAAATTTCTTGGGGGAAAATGTTTATATAAAGAACTATGCATTAGAGAAGTAAAACAAATGAGATGGACATCTCTGAAGGAGACCAGTGTTAAAGGCTTTTTTCTTTTACAAGAGGAGCCCTCACAATTTGTCTTGTATTGATGGTGTAATTTTAGATTTTGCAAAAGGAAGGTATTCTTCTCCAGTTTTGTACTTCCTAGGATTTCAGACAAAAATCCTTCCATGCAATTCTCTTCTTTGATATTCATCTTCATTAGATATTTTCCAAAAAATAGCACAGATGCTGGATTGTTATTTAAGGCACCAAATGTATCAAAATACAAGTCTTCAAAAACAGTACTGAAGCAGGCTGCCTACTCCATCTCTTTGAATATGAAATATTATTCCTCTTAGAGCAACAGTAAATTGTCCAAACAGATGATCTGACTTAAGACTCTCCTTTTAAATCAATCTATCTGATCTATACTTTTTTTTTTCTGAGTGCCTCTAACAAATATAAATAATTTAAAAAATGCTCACCATTTTTATCCAACACAAACACAGAAGTTCGTCCTACTGAGACTTGTTTTAACTTTTGCTTCTGAGGTGAAGGAATATGGTACCAACAGTCACCTAAAAGTCAAAAATACTTGAATAAAACATTGAGAAAACACAATTATATTATGAGAATTCTCAGGAAAGTCTGCAGTTGATACATGCAGCAGTGCACAAAACTGGTGAATGACATTATACTTGATATATTTTTACTAGCTGGTCTTGACAGACACATACACTGTTTTTAAACATCCCACAGGGAAAAGCAGATTAACTGCTATAATTAACAGGATTATTATTCATATGCACTGTTTTGCATGCCTATTGGAAAGGCCTGTGCTAAACATGTCTTTTTCAGACATGGTAGCATAGCAGAGCTTGCACAATGTGCAAGAGGAAGATTGTATCCAAAAAAGTTAACATTTCCTAGCTAGTAGGATAGATCTACGTAACAAGGAAATAATTCTTTTGAAGTACTGAGAAAAACAGCACAAAGTCCTCTTCCATCTGGTGTCTGCTCCTTTGCAAAAAAGAAACAGTTACTGGAATTCAAAGAAATTTGGGCATCTATCTTAGGCTCTTCTGAAAACGCCAGCCTTTTTTTTTTTTTTTTTAAAGCAAATGAAGTTGCAGGAACCAGTGAGTGTCAGGTTTTCCACAATGGAAGGGTTCCACTTGTCTGACAGAGAGTACGTGGAGATCTGGTGGATGCTATATTAACAAGATTCTCTCCCAGCCCTTCTGAAGACAGAAAAATGCAACTGAATGATGTGAGAAGGATAGAGGAAGCACTGAAGAAGTCAGTCATCTCCTTTCCAATTACGTGTACAGAACAGGAATCTGCTTTTATAAATCAATGCCTTCCATTCCCTCTTTTGGTTCTCTAGCCTGACCTTTCTATGGAAATTTGAGCTCAGGAATTTAAGGATAAAGAGGGAGCAGGAGATGGGAAAACACTTTTGACATGAATGAATCTGTAAAAATAATAATAATAATAAAAAAAAAACACTTCATGGATCTGAATATATTAAATTTCCTAGTACAGGTGCATGTAAGTAGTGAAACAGCAGCTATTTAGCTGCATCAGGCTAATGAGCTCCGCTGTAATGGCAGTCTCCAGTTTACAAGTACTGACCTGCAGGTTTTTTTGGAGACACAGAACCTCGATAGAATGCAGAACCATCTCTCGCAATAGCCCACACTTGGTAAAATGCTCCAATTGAGATGGAAATGAAGGGCTGATCTGTTCCCACATGAAGCCAGGATGTTCCCTAACAAATCATGGAAGATGAGTTGTGAAACAGTGGTTAAAAACTCCATGACAAAACATTGCTGATTATTACCAAATAGGAAAAATCTTAGACAGTGAAAAAGATTCTGAAAAATATTTTTTATATACCTTTGTGACTGAACAGAAACAAGGTGCCTGATCCTCAAAGATATCTGGATATTTAACTCTTTGAAATTAATATCTGGGCTGAACTGTAGCAGGGCCTTTTCTGTTGAGATCACTAGAATTTAAGCACCTACATGTCTCTAAACAGGTGGGCTAGAGACTGTTTTAAATAACCTCTTTTTTTGATTATACAGAACAACAGTCCTACAAAAGTCTACCAACATGGGGGGTCAGATTCCAGACACAGAATTCCAGTTCTTGCTGTTGCACTGCTGTACAGATCTGTACTATTGTAACAGGTCTGACAGGAAGAAAAAAATCTTCCCTAGAACTTTTCAATTTTTTGCAGTTTTTCTTCAAATTCCATTTATTATTTTTTTCCTGTTGTAAATATGGCTTAAAATTAGTACATATCAGTCTTAATTTGGTGTTCCCACATATGCTTATTACTGTTAGGAAAGAACTATTGCTATTGAAGTTACTGGGGCCATATGTATCTTTCTGCATGTTTTACTGGACATTAACTCGCTATTTCTGTCATAGCTCATAAAAAAGACAAATCTATAGGAACATCCACGTCTACCTGTCTTTTAAGAAGAGTCAGTTCCAAGCCCCCTCCAACCCCCCCCAAAAATCAACAACGAACATACTCCTATTGATATCAATGGATATTAGGTTTGGGTCATAGTTTAGATAAGCTCTATCCCTGGGCAGTTTATTTAAATGGAATATACACATTATCAACAGTTCAAAAAAGAAAAAAGAAAGGAACCAAGCTATCAGTGCAGAAAGTGGAAATAAAAGAAATGTAATTCTCCAGGAGATACAATGGATGAGAGAGGTTACTGTAAATGAAGTAGCACAAGCTAAGGTAGATTATAGAAGAGAAGCAAAATTGTAAGAAACGTGCAGAAAACTGTATTATAGTTGATGGATGAGGATTTTCAAATCTGTTACACAAAAGGGAAAAAAAGCTAACACGGTGCTTTGAGAGAGGACACTGCATGATGTGTTTATGTACTCAAATAATTACATTAAATAGACAAATAAGGCAATAAAAATAAACAGGGAGCCTTACAGCTGGATTTTGCTGTGTCACTCCAAGCCTGCAGAGCACGTCTCCTTTGTCACTGATTGCCCACAGTGCTACTGCTTCTTCATCATCTGCATCTGAACTGGGAATTATGGAGATGTCCCACAGGGTAACAGGAGGCACTTCCAGCCATGGCCCGTTGGTGACTATCTTACATTTTCTGAAGCAAAAAAACCCCAAACCCATCAAGAAGCATGCACTTTCTACAACTGAATTTACTCCCTTGTCCAGTGCAAACAATGCCCAAGTCCTCCCATTAATTAGGTATTATAAGAACTAGGTTTTTTTTAGTTCAGAAGAGATTTACAACAATCAACTCATGTTTTGAGTCAAGTTTTGAATTTTGACAAATATTAAATCTGTTCTGATTTCACAAAGCTTTTTTTTTTTTTTAAGTTACTTTCTAAAACCAAGGCCCATGAAGAAGTCTGCAGCTTGTGCTACACTGCTTCCTATCTTTCTAAAACTTCATTGGCAACAGCTGGATAATGAATGTTTGATCCCAGCTGAGAACTCCACTGCAGAGAGAAGAACTCTACACCTGGTTCATTCCTTACAGGAGTCATTTTACAATTTATTTTTTGGTGGGGACCATTAAAAAGCAAACAGAGCATTCCAAGGTAAGCAGAGATACGACAGCTCTATATTAAAGAGTTGGAGCTGGGTCATTTTGGGAATCAATACATTTTTCTGTGGGAACTGCAACAAACTAGTGCTGTTTTTTAGGGAAACTATATTGAATCAATCATCAGAATAGCTATTTCTATGTATAAAGAACGTCCTACAGACTTGGGACATTCCTCCATTCTTCAGTTCTGAAAACCAGGATCCAGCCCTGAGCTGTTTCCTGTTTGTTTTCAATTTTAAATTAATAGTTAAAACAAGAGAAATGTTTAGGCTTGAGGGTATTTCTCAAGTTGTGTATTTTATTTCAAGTCACCATTTAGATTGATTGGATGCCACTTCTTTTGTTGTACATCCTGGAACAACAACAGTTTGATGCCCCAGGGCCTTACTTAGAAGGTATTGTACAAGGGCCAGAATACGAGCTTTGTGGCCATTGTAGAACAGTGTGTAACTGTAGGTTCACAGCAATTTATTAGCATAGTTATTAGGCACTTTAGTACAAGAAAGCATAGAAAAGCCAGAAAAACAGTGAATGCACAGATTTTCCCTGCTTAATAGAATATGGTGATAGTTTGCTATTTTCTCTGGTTCCATCTGAATAGCGTACTCTTGATTTAAATGTAGTTGGGATTATCTGTGGCCTAGTACGTGCTATGTGGAATTTATAGGTTAAAACTATTAATATAAAAGGTACATGTTACCAGTTGTTACAAGTGACCTAGTAAGTACTAATGTATCTAGACTCTACCATACAGTAATCATTTACCATAAGGAAAACCTGATACAGAGTATAACTAGCTGGCTTTTATCTACAGATCCCACAAAAGCAAATAGGATATCTGCCTCTTAAGGCTTAAAATGAAAGCCATAATGCTACATATTAAAGAATGTGAGCTTCTCTACTGGAGATGGGTTGTTTACTGCACATATCTTTGCTATTGCTCTTGTCGATTGTGTGAAAAGATCTTCCCCTCATAACTAAAGGGGACTTTAGGGAACAGTCGGTGTTTGAGTTCCACACTTGTATTTTTATCTTAGTTCCTCACCTTGCCCAGCGCCTCCGTCGGACGAAGTCTTTCATTGTCTTGTGACCATGGTAGGACCTGCCAGAACAGATTTAAATACATGTTCACAAGGATGTCAGAACATTTGCAACTTCAGTGGCAGCCTGACAGGACTGTCATGGATCTGCCCATCAGACACCCGCTGACTTTGTCATACTTGAAACTCGACAGTTTGCTAAGTTCACCTTGCTGCCCTACCTCCCCAGCAAACTCCAGTGTTAGCGTCTCCACACAGAGGGAGAAATCAAGACACACTTCCCCTGTTAAAGCATGGCTAACATGCAAACCAGCAAACTAGAAGAAATGAGGAGTTGAATATGCTATTTGCCTGCTAGGCTTTTAAGTAGAAGAAGGTATCGCCTTACGCTGGAAAGTCTGCTGCATACTGCCAGCCTTCACGATCAGTTCCACCCGATGTATTAAAATCAATATACCAGTCGGATACCTATTGTCAAAAGGATAGTTTCAATAAGAAACACAAAAAACCCTAATGTATAATAAAAATAACCTTTTTCAGTATTTCCTCTCTGTTGCTTGGACTGCAACAGCTTGCTAGAAACATTCTAATATTTGCAATATAAATTCATACAAAGGTTCCCAAGTCTGTCTTTTTAGAAATTCAGTTGAGACAAGGGATATGAGTAACAGAAGTCTAAATACAATTAAACAAAAAAAATCCCACTCAGTGCTTAACATTATTTTAACTATGGGAAATTACTGCTAACGTATAAATGGGAAACCAAGGTTAAATATTATGATAAACACAGAAAGAAAAATCTGGGTCATTTGAGACAAATCCTAAGCCTTCCCTTCCTTTCTTAGTAAAAGGAATTTTAAAACAAAATTTACCCAAGACCACTGCGGTGAAGGAGGCTTTGTATTCATTTTGGTGCACTCCTGCAGGCCAGATGCATCACTCCACATGTATCTGTCTGTGGGCAGACCTCTGTGATGAAACAGTTTACAAAGAATGCAAGGTCATTTACAGCAACAGAGAATTTAAAAGGGGGGAAAAAAGCATATTCCTATTTTCCTAGCACTTCCTATTTTCATATATGAAACAGTCTTCAGTCATTAATCTCTATATTTAGAAATATCACATGAATGAGGAGGGTAGTGGGAAGTAATCTGTACAAATGCTTCCAATTACACCAGACTCGAAGTCAACGTCAAACTTTTCTTTGGAGAGTAATGTTTCTCACTATGATTTAAAACTGGAATGTGAGTCCTGAGTTTCTCTGACGCAGACATCCAGACGTGAATATTTTTTAGATATTTCTGTTCAAATACAGTATTCAAGGACCCAACATATTTAGCACAATATATACATGAATACATAGCTCCTAATACAAACTGTTGATCTATGGCCTTTATACTGAAATATGTTGTAAGCAGGCAAATTTTGTGCACTCACAAAACACAAATGTGTAATGCTTTGCTATAAATGCATTTTGAATGAATATTTACAGATCTAGGAAGTTCAAAGACTGTACATATTCAATCTCAGGTTAATAATAAATGTTGAAGAAGACTGAAGATAGAATTAACTATAATAACTGTTTTGAAAAGCTAGAACCCCTTGATGCTTCATTTGACGACAGTAAGAAACACGCTAAAAAAATAGAGTAAATAACCTGCTGCTATATCCAGTGACTGGATTCCACCGTTGGTTCTCATAGATATAAACGCATTTCACATCTGACTGCGTATAAATATTATCAGCACTACTGGCCAGTCCTGTGAGAAATAAATCATTTGGGTTATGACAAAGCTAAACCTTAAAGACACTGCATTTTAAATTCCAGTAGCCACAGTAACGTTGGTAGTTATCCTATTTCTCACTTCTAAGCTGAAAATATAAAACTCTAATGCCAAGTTCTTCCTCATGTGTGACATGTCCACTGTATAATTCTGCAAGTCAGACAGGCTAAAAGAAGGACGGTAGTTTGAATAGCTGACACCAGTCAAGAGCAAGAAGCGTGTACACCACAGCAGAACAATCATCCTTACCTTGAATGAAGCCACCCCCATATCCACCAGTGTAAACCCAGGCTGTGTGATCATATCCTATGCCCCACACTACGCCTCGGTTATTGCACTCTATCGTTCGAAGATGACCTCCAACTTGACGCCAAAACCTGCCAGAAACGGGACAGTATTTTACATTTAGTCCACACCACAACCATCAGGAATGCATGCTTCCCCCCACATACACCTTAACTGTCTTAAAGAAAGGCAGCTTTAGTTGCCAGTTTGTTCGACCTCTGTCCAATCAGTGGGTGAAGGCAGTTGACAATTGAAAGTATTTCCTTTAAACAACTACTGAAAAGTAATTGGAAGGAACCTTTCTGCCTTCACTTTGAATTTTCAGGCTTTGAAGTCTTGTTTTCATTTAATTTTGTGGCTTATGCTTTATATTTTTTATTAAAATACTAGTTATGATGATCTTGCTAGTATTTTTACCTTTTAGTGGCCACCACCAGCCTCAGCATTACTTTCACCCTCAATTTTTTTTTTTAAACCTAGGAATCTTCTTTATCTAACAAGAAAATAAAATGATTTATAGATCTGCTAAGGAGCTTGGAAAATACAAGGGGCCATAGAGGATTTCTCGCTAGTCATCTCCATCTCAGCAGGTTAATCCTTTACTGGGGCTTTCTGTAGCCAGTTGGCTATGGTACTTGTCTTGGGAAGAATGGGGAAACAGAAGTGATTGCAGAGGAGTACTTCAGCTACGGCTATAAGAGAAGATCTAGGTCACAGATCCCCCATGATTTGTGATTTTCCAGATGCTCGAGGTGCCCTGCCCTGGAAGGAAAATGACTAAAGCATTTCTCACGTGTTATTATTCAAAGACACTTTATGCAAATAACTTGCAACTGCAGACATTTTTCAAACTGAAGATCCGTCTTTAACCTGCCAGTTCTGAGGCTGCTATTTCTGTGCTTGGAGAGCATGCAGGACTGTGTTTTCATAGTTGTAATGTTCAGCTGTAAAGGAGTTGCTCCTGGACTGTTGTGAATATGGAGGATTCAGAATTTCAGATTTCCTGACTCATACTACCAAAAGCTCCAACTACCTTAGTATTACAGTGATTAGGTTTACTTTCAGTCCAGGCCGTCTCTTAATTTTGATTATTATTTTATTTAAGATGCAATCCAGAAAACCTTTCAAGTCATTCTTGATGGAATCTTAAACAGAAAGGCTTTTGAAATCACATGAATAGCTCCAGCATCTAAGAATTAAAATATGACCTAATGAATTTCTTCAGATGCACTCAGGAATATGAAGGCAGCCATTAACCTTGTCATGGACAGACATCTGCAGTGTACTAGAGATTCCAACAGCCCTGCAAAGCCACTGACTTGGCATGAAAGATCGTCTTTGCTGGATGGCCTCCCATGCAGAGAGAATAGCTTCTGGAAGCTCTTACATTTGATCACATGGCATCAGGTGTGGTCCAGCCTCCAGTTCAGGACTTGGCTCGCTAACAAAGATGTCTCCTTTACAAGTAACTGACCAAATGGCATGGTGGGAAGGAGGGCCTTGAATCCGTCTGCTCTCGCAACAGGACATGCTCAGCAAAGCCAGCTACAAATCAAGGAAAAAGCAGAGAACTAGAAGGCTCCTTTTACAATGTGAACAAGCATTTAATATAGATGCTCTAATACTACAAAACAAAGCTTCACCTTTACAGGCTTTTGCAAATCAGCAAAGTAAATCAGCAGCTTTTTGCTCAAAGGCATTGTAATTCAGCGTTTTAGAAAGTATGAACAGAATCACTGGAATTACTGTGATTTGCAATATCCGATCATTATGCAGTATCCTTCAGGTGTTCCACTACTTCCATGTACATATGCATGACTGTCTGTACATAAGAATCCCTACATCCATCACTGAAAAACAGCTTTTTCTGAGCTATGCAGTGACAACAGATAACACAGAAGAAAAGACTAGCCGAATTAACTCCTAACTCATTCGTAGCCTAATCCATACCCAGAGATTTCCAGAAGGAAAACAATTTTGGTGTTACCGTAGAAAACTGCTGCATCAGGAAGTCTGCAAACTCTAGAGGAGACAGGAAGCCTCAGGTGCCTCTAAATAAACTTGAACAGGACTTTTTGGATACCCAATCCTATTGTCAAAATAGATAAGGACCCTAGATATTGTAAGTGTAATGCTCAGATTTCAGAGACTAGGCTTTATGTTTTACTTCAAATATTGCCAGCTTGAAATGGAAAATTCACAGTATTACCCAGTCATGCATTTCTTGCTCTGTAGTGGCTGCTAGACGGATTGGCCATCTCTGTTTCGTTCTTTCAGGTGTATACAGGGCAAAGGAGTGTTTGGCTTCATTCAGAACTTCAACTAGAATAGTGACTTCATTCAGGAACACATGGATATACTAGGACAAAAGAAAAAATGTTTGTGATTAAGGCAAACTCAGATATACCTTCCTCAGCACCAACACGTTTGCACTTCAGGACTATGAACATTCAGCTCCTGCCAAGTATAGCAAAGAATTAATTCTTAGTGCAGGAAGAATCCCGTTCATGAAGTGGGGCTAAATATACAATCCTTCATTAGCTCTTGTGTCATATTGCCAATATGCATCAACCCAATTTACAAAGACCCTGGCCAGCCATGCATGGTTCTTTCTTTACAAACAGGAGCATTTTGTACTTCCAAAATAATTCCTAATTAGTGCAAAGCTGATGGTTTAAGTGATGTGGATGCTTGCTGACTTGGAATTTCTGACAGGGGGGTAACATAGCTATAGTTAGAAAAGCTTTTAATTTGCTATTACCCTAGGCTACATTTGAATTGGTTTCCAAAATTCAGAACAACAGTGTATCATAATTTGCCTCCATTTAGAAAACTTTGTTCTCCCTTCATAGTTTCCTCTGCCAAGTGCAGTTCTGCCAGGGGTTTCAAATGAGCACACCTTTTTCTCCTCATGATACATGTAATAGATGAACAGGATGCTGTCTCGCATTCCGTCACTCCCAGTGAACTGTTCAAGTGCAACTCGAACATCCATCCATTTATGAGGCTTCCAATTTCTCCACCATTGCAAGGTCCCAGTTTTAACCCAAACTGACTGTAACACAAACACAAGTTTACAAGAACAGGTAAACAAACTCTATGACTCCTCTCCTTCCTCACAAGTATTATTTCTTGTGATAACAAGGAATCCCTACTGCAGGTTAGTCTCTATCGTATCAGTTAACTTTGACACAGAGTATACCAAAGCATTCAGAGAGCTGAAAACAAAATGAAAACTGGTAAAACTGGATAATAAGGTATAAGTAGCATGGGTACATCAGTATTAATGAATTCTCTGCAGAGATACCGTGTTATCACACAGATACTAATCAACTCTGGTGTGTTCCTTGTTAACTTTAGCAAGGAAAATACCACAATTTCTGTTCTGACTTTAAAGGCTTTTGACAGAATCCTTTTAAACTTGATTAAAACTGTGAACTCCAAGTGTTTTTTAATCAGATCAACTGCATATGTCATTTTGCAGTTAGCAATGAAGGGACCAAAAACCTGAAGGAATCTGAAGAGAGCAGTAGGAATCTTGTCAAAGAGAACTTTAAACAGAAGTGCTGCTATTTAAATACTGTTATTGACATTACTATCATTGCCTTATTTATGCAAGTTATTTAATCCCCTGATGGTTGCAGAGAGAAAAAGCTCACCTGAGTCTGTGTTTCAATTAAGGAGCCTCATCCTGTGGTAGAATAATTCATACTTGTTTCACTGCTCACAAACATTTCTCAAATGTCTGTGGATTTGAGGCTTTAGTGTATTTAAAAATGCTGATTGATGCTGCATTACCTCCTGAACAAAACGGTCAAGCTAATGTTTTTACATACCGATTGCTGAAGGTTTGATAGACTGCTAGTTTTCCACAGGGAGCCTGGAGAGTGATACTCCAGGGCAGCAGTCAGACAGAAATAAGGACAAGAACATAAGGCAGACAAAGTTCAGAGCACTACATCTGAAAAGTACTGTTGATGCCCAGCACTGACCGATGTAAGTGCTTACTAGAAACAAATAGGCGTCCTCATTGCTTACCTGCTCAATAGCCTGTTCATAGTGCCTAAAATTCTCCAGTTCCCGCTTTGTCCTTTCACTGAGCTGTTGAAAAATCTGCTTTCGCCATGCTGCTGTCTGTGCTGGGGTGATAGACAGAGAAAGAGACTGCACAGAGGATGTCAAACCTAGAACAGAATCAAAACCAATAAACTCCAGTGAGCTTTGAATACCATTTCATGAAACAGGCACGCAAGGAAAAACACAATCTTGCTTTGAACACTGGACCAAATCAACCCAATCTAATGTAATTTTTCCAGTTAGTACTTTGGAATCAGTGTGTTATAGCTAGACTTCATAAATAATCCAGATAAATGGGATCACTAGATAATTGTATAGAATCTTTCAGAGCTAGAACTATATAGCAGGGGGAGGTAGAATATACATCTTACAGATTTTGTGACTAAACTGCAAGATTAGATAACATAATGCATGAACAGTTACACTGTTACTAAATATTAGGAAGCCACAGTTCATGACAATTGGTTTATTTTGAAAACGTGATTCTATTCCACTGTCTGTCAAGAATCTACATTCTAACCCTATCCAACTATCAGCTGGGCTCACATGCGCAACGCCTCTTAAAGTAACTTCTCTATCTTACCCTTGTCTCAGTAGGAATGGTAGCAGCAAGGCATTACTGTGGTATTTTGTATCTCTCAAGGGAGCCCTCTTAATTGCTTTCAGTTACTACCAACTGATATTATGGCTTTCTTTTGCCCGAAGTTCCAGTTTCAGTGCCATGAAAAACTAGATGCATCTCCAGCACACTGATTATTTTGCATAATTCTGCCAGAAACTCAGAGAAATATCACCTTTACATTTATATCAGATCTCAATCCAAAAGTGCTTTGCAGCTAAGTGCATGCAGCACTATTCTCAGACATGGAGCGTAACAACAAACTGCAATAAAAGCAAATGGGTTCTAGGAGGTTCTGAGCTATGGTGGTTGTTTGAAAAAATCATCATCATCATCATCATCATCATCATCATCATCCTTCTTAAAGCAGCAAGATAAATTGTGATTGGGACTTAGGGTCGGTTGTGGTGAGTGGAGAGTACCTGATGGAACAGAGAACCATTTCAACGGGCTGTGTGAGTCTACGAGACAGCCTCCCCCCGACACCCAGGCCCACAGTGGGTGCTCATCAGCTCCATACTGTTCTTCAGCTCCCACAGAGAACATGCCCAGGGAAGATAGGCTGGATGTTTCCGCAAAGGTGCTGACGGAGAGGACTGGGTGCTTTTGGGCCTCCTTTAAGTCAATGTTTGTCCACTGCAGTTCTGCAGAAGGATTCTGGTTGGTAGAAGATTTATGTTTTTCAAGATTAGCTTTCTCATTACTAGTCGAAGCAACACCGGCTTCTCCTTGATCAGAATCCAGAGGATCCACCGTCAAATTTGCACTTATTTCTGCTGTCTGGTTGCCTGCAGCATTACCACTGTTGCTGGCTGCAGCTCCCAACGGGGGAGTGTTGGCAAGGTTCATGGATACACTTGGAAGCTCTGTATCAGAGGAAGTATCTGCATCACCATGAATGATCGCATTTGCTTGGTTCTGAATATCATCAGTAAAGAAACAGCCAGCACTGAAAGACAAATTGATAATTAATTATCATTCAAAGCATTATAAATTAGCACAGGCCTGAGACCACAGACATACAGAGACAGACACAGCCTTTCAGCTTTAGGAAAGAAACAGCAGACTTCTTTTTTTAAAGGTCAAACTATCATCAAGGCGAAAGTGTCTAACATAACTCTGCACACCAGTCTAGTAAATCTGAGACATAGGAAGATGTTTGATTGATCTTTACAATCAGCAGTGTTGACTGCCTACAACTCTCAGGAAAACATTGAAACAACATCATATTTTCTGAATATCAAATAATAAATAGGATTTTTTAGAGCCCATTAACTTTGTGATTTTTCTCTTAGCTAGCGAGTGCTTCTACTCAGAGCACGTTCTGACTCATAAGGTTAAACAAGTGGCTTCTGCAGCACTCCCAGCTTCGCTGGCACCACTCGCACAGCCAACAGGTCAGCAGTCCGCAGAGAGTTGCTGATTTAACCTCCCTAGGAAAGAAAATGGGACCGTGACACTCAGGAGAAGGAAAATCATTAAGTAGAGATGACATTCCTTCACAGGTAACATTCCATCCTATTAGAGACTGGTTCTTGATAGCAATAGCAAATCCCAGAGACATAGACTTTACTGTAAGGATGCAGTGAATTCCAAAGTGGGAATATCAGCTTCTACTCAGAGTGAACTTTAATGGCAAAAAACCCCAAATACTCTTAGGCATGTATAATGGTTAGAGACACTTTCCCCCTCCTCCATGTCTGTACTGTGTGAATGTACAGAAATATCTCCCATCATTGAAACCCCTGGCTTATAGAGTTTAGAGAAGGTATCTTATTAAGTACCTGAGCAGACTTGTTGAGCTCCCAGTCTGAGATCTGTCACTCTCTCTGCCAGATACAATTGCCTTCCATGTCTTCCCACTGAGCTCACTTGGCGTGACACCTTGACGGAAGTAAACGGCTCTGTCATCGCAGCCAATTCCCCAGACCTAGGGAAGCAAAGGGCTTGAGGAAGGAAATGGCATGGAATGCAGATAGACACCATCCACAAAAAGGTGCAGTGCTGGAAAATTCAGGGCAGGAATCTGCTGGACTCTGCATTTACCGTTTGCATTCTTCTATAGTGCTGATACTGTAGATGAAATATAAAAGTCTGTACCACTAAGAGAAGACTGTTTGCACCTGAATGTGTCATACAAGAGGCATGCTGACTGTTACCTTCTGGTAAATAATTTGGCTATGCACTCCTTCCTAGAAGCTCAGTCACATGGACCTCTTGTTCAGCTGTCCATATAGCACTGCTGACAGTCCTTATGACACGTGTGAATACTGCCTATATAAAGAGGAATGTAAGTGTCTTCACAACTGGTATACAGCTGTCTTACCTGGTTATTTAAGCCTACATTTACCATCATCATTTCTCCAACCATTTCAATCCAGCTTGTTCCGCAAGGATTATGCGAGTTCACACCTCTTCTAAACCACACCTACAACAACAACAACAACGAAAGTCTAAAGTTTGCTCCTTCTGTACTAGCAGGCAGACAGTTAGAATTTAGTCCCTTACTCTTAATCTCCAATACTAACTTGCCACATTGCCTTAAGAAGGCAACAGCCTTCTTAATGAGCATTGGCTCATTTCCTTTATCAGGTAAAGATAAAGTAATTCTCTTAGTAGTTTCCAGACTCTGTGTACGTGTGACCCAACTAGAGCCAGAAAAGCCCACAAGGATGATCTAGACATTTTGTTATGACTTTCTGTAACAGTCTTAGTCTCTCTGCCACTGGAAAAATATTTTCTATTACATGTTAACTATAAGGCTATTTTTGGTCACTCTGAATGGACTTCCAAATAGTGTTTCTACCTTCAAACCTGAAAAGCAATGCTAAGAGAGAGAACTGCAGATTTTTTTTAGAGGTGGAGCTTTTAGAATTGTCTCTCTTAGATTAACTTTTACTTATCAGAAAGTGTCTGTCTGTGGGCTGGGTACCTCTAGAAGTAGGATGTGGCCATATAATGGGAAGCAGCTACTGTGGAAGTTGTTTGTCAGCTGAATCACATAACAGACTTGACTATCTTATGGCAAATCTGAAGGAAAACATATTAGCTTATCCACATTTACAGTGGTTTTATTTGGCAGATGGAGCAGGCTGAACACAGTCAGTTACCATGGCTCAGCTGACAAGCAGTAACTCATTAAACCAAGGTAACTCAATTATTTACAGCTGCCATACCTATCCTTATGCCAAAGCAAGTGCCAAAGGGGGAGTTATACCAGTGGTATAGCTATTTTGGTTAAAATCACTTCCTGTATTTCACTTATGTAATTTCCTCAGGTAAAGAAGCCCTTAAGCCATACAGGCCACAAGGAATCTCATTTATATTATCCATCTTAAATTGTCTGTAAATTCTGAAAACTACAATGTCAGAGTAAGAATCTAGAAGTATTACAATGTCTTAGTGTTTGAAATCAAAAATTGTTTTCTTCCCAAGCAGAAATCATTAATGTTTTCGGATGGCAGATGAAGGGATTTGATTACCACCAGCACAAAAGCACTCTAGGACGTTCTCAAAGACTTTAAGTTAAAAACCTAGGAAGCAAGTGAGACAAGGCTTTGTCTCTTTGCAGACAAGGCAAGGCAGCCAGAATTCCGTTTAATTTTGATGCTTAATATCCCTTAATAGTAGGCCCCTCACATTCCCCCGCAACATACACACCTACCACATCTGTGTGACCTGGTTTTAGAAAATTCCTTCTCAGAGAAAAGCAGAAAGTCTACTTGGAGTTACACACAACTATTTACATTACAAAGCACAGAGCATTCCCATAACAACAGGGGGACTGGGACTCCCCATGAATGTAGGGAGTTCAAATCACCAATATTTCCTATGAAAGTTACATGCAAGCTTGAAAAAGCAGGGGCAAAACAAACAGGGGAAAACGTAGCATGACACCTCTTACTTTTCTATCTTTTGTAACACCCCACACCACGTCAACACCCACAGAGATGTGCATAATCCCATTTTCAGAGCTTGGTGATTCCACAATACTCCAGGAAATTCCTGCAAGAAACAAAACCAGGAAGCCATCGTAGGTTAGTTTCTTATTCTACACTTTACAAATCAGAGGGGTTCCCTGCTAAATATAACAAAGATTTACCTTGAGGGTTATTCCTGTCAATTCCTTCTCTCACAATAGCTTGTCCTTCCCAAAGAGTTGCCCAAAGGAGGTCATATGGTCCACAGCTGATCTGTACAACTTCTCCAGGAGTGGCGATTAAGGACCACGTAGAACCTTCTGGATTGCGATGGCAAACATTTTCCCTGTACCATACCTAGACAAAGAAAAAGAAAAAAAAACCCCACTTCTTGGAAAAATACCAATATAAGAATGAAACCAGTCAGACAAGCATGAAGACAACCTGGACTGGAAAGAATAATCCGCCTTTAATAACAAGGTTTTTTTTTTAAACAGTGTTTGCACACTGACCTTTAAGGATAGTTTTTGATGTTGGTTACGCAGTTAAAGTCCATTTCCTTATGTACTAAGGGAGGAGGTGTTTCTACAGCCTGTCTTTCATCATGCAAGTGAATCCGGACTGAGCATATGACCTACTGCTACAAAGTCCGCGTATATATCAACATTTAAAAACACTTGAGTAGATTTCAAGGCATGTTAAATAAACCAGGAATGAACAAAGATATAACACAAAAACATTATCGTTAGATGAGAGCCCAACCTCATTTTCACTGAGCAGAGCTTCCATTCTCTGTACAGCCCTCAGTGGCATCCAGCCCACTTGCTAGTCTGGCCCTACTGTCTGTGCACTTTCCTGGAGACTACGGTGGAAATAGGAAGGTCAAACAGAAAGCACCATGTGGTGGGCATATGAGTGTTCCAAAATATGACTGCTGAGTGCAAAATCCTCCTTTTTAGAAATATTTTATTTTCTCTGGGAACTTTTGCTTGGGAAATTAAAGCATTTTACAACATCCGTTAGGTAAAATTGCAGAGTGGGATGCTGTGACTTATTACTGGGAAGCCTGAGGCACAGGGAATTTTATTCTAAACAATTTAACCAAGATTGCCTCCCTCTCCAGTCAGGGACAAGTGTGAATGAAATCTCAGACTACCTGTTACGATTATTACATTCTTCCCCATACGACCGCAAGTTAGGAATTGTCTAGAGACAAAGGAAGGCTACTCAGATACATGCTGTAAGAATGAAGGAGGGAAAGCAGAATCAAATCTTTATAGCACACAGCAAAATAGGAAAGACTTTACGATGGGCCTAAAACCAAAAAATGAAAGATGTCGTTTTCAACAAAAAATAAATTAAAAGCATTCCAGAGCTGGATTCCACACTGCCAAGTCAGGAGATTCTAATAGCAATCTCACACCTAGTATCCCAGAGTTTTAGTAAGCAAAAGGCCAGTCTGTGAAGGACTAAGGGGAAAATCCAGTTAGCTAACAATTCAAAACACCACTTAGGGCTAGCCTACATTTCCTGATCAATGATAAGTTTTGGAAAACCATTTTGTATCTCTTCCTTGAATTAACTTCTGACTCTTCACCACAGAGACATGGTGCAATGCTTTGCAACAATCTTTATCAGGTTTTAAGGCTCCTTCTCTTTGTTAGTGGTGCCATACTCTGCACGCAGCCCTGCTGTCTTCATGAGCATTTTTCAGAATATAGCACACTATTCAGCACAGACTTTTAGGATTCAGCTGTTTATACTGGTTTATTGCTTCCGTAACCTTGAGAGATACTAGTCCTGAACCCTCCCTTTCCATTTAGAACGTAGGTTGTTAAATAATGCAGTCCTAAAGCAGCTTTACATCCTCTGCTAGACACACCACCAGCATAGTTCCTTACCACCATAAGATGGTAACGCACCTGCTTTGCTTTAAAAGCATTTACCTCCCATTCAATATTAACTTTGATATGAGAAAACTGATGGAACATGCACATACCCTTCCTTGTAAAGAAACCGCCCACACTGATAAACGGCCAACAGGCTCATCAGTGATTTCCCATCCTCCAATGGAGATATCATTGAAAGGGTCTGGTAACTGATCTGGATCATCATGTGATGTAATCTGAAGCAAAGAGAAGGAAGATTAAGAACAAAGGAAGAGACACTGCAAATAGATCGTGGTGATTTGGCTGGTGGCTTAACTCAATTTTTGTAAATTAGTTTATATATCACTTTCTAAAATGGCTGAGAATGAAGCCTCTTCCTCTCATTCCAGGCTGCTATATGCAGAGAGGGGAAACACAGCTGAAGCAGCATGAAGGAATTTGTGTTTCATCCCCTACCAAGAGGAAATTTTTGCTCACAGACTACCCTATACAGGCATTATTTATTGAACTGGAAAGCTGGAACATCACAGATTACAGTTTTGCACATTCTCAGAATGGAAGTAAGCAATAATTACTCACACAGATAAAGGACATAGCTAGGTGAATGATGCTAAACAGGTACTACCTTGAAAGAAAAATGTTTGGTCATACAACCAAAGGAACTTAACAAATCTGCAAAAGAGCTGGGCATCTAACTCCCACTGCATTACCAAGGGATTTGGCACCTTATTACCATTGATTTCTATGAAAAATCCCAATTTGCAAGAATTACAAGATTGGAAGCCAAAGAATCCATGTCCAGCCTACAGAGCAGTGATAAAAAGCCAATTTCTCAGCACTTCCGGTTGATTTTTTTTTTCCAGAAATCAGTTTAGTTCATATTTAAATGAAATCCAGAACCTTTGCCCAAACATCCCGTGATTTGTATCTCCTGTATCTGATCCACCTCCTGCGTCGGACACAAGAATTCCATTTCTTATCCTTTGTGTAGGTGCTGGGGAAGTCTATGGCATAAGTCCAACCCTGCAAACAGAGGGTTTCTTTTATGAAAATCAGGACTAAGGGAAAACTGGAAATCATAACTCAGAGCAATTGTGCACAAGAGTCACTCCTACAAACATAATACAAATTATTGTGCATGTCTTAACAACTCTGATTAACAGATCAACTAATTCTATGAATGATTTATGAATCATGTCCTAATGCCTCTGCATGATACATACAGAACAAACAGGACACAGTAAAGCATTTTACTTTGTTTACAGTAAAGATCTTAAACAGGAATGATATCCAGTTGCCAACATTTCATAGCCTGATCCAAAGTTCATTCAAGTCTAATAAATAAATAAATAGAAACATCCCCATAGGCTTCAAAAGCCTCCAGACAAAATCCTTCCTTGTGCGGTATTACAGCTGAGCTATTTCCCAGCAGGAACTGGCTATGGGAAGTTAGTGCCTTTTATTTTACAGACTGAGGATTCCCAGAACAGATCTCTTTTTGGTATTGTTCACCTACCCCTTTCTCTGTTGGTTCCCCTCCAATATTTTCATCCACATACCAGTCAGACTCCCACTCCCAGTGTGGTGAAGGCAGTGTGAAACTATCAAGCTGCTGATGTTTTAGCCCGCTCACATCACTCCACTGCCAGCGGTCGCTGGGCATTAATTTCTCACAAAAGCCACCAATTGGATTCCAGCGCTGCCAAAAATAATAACAATTATTTTATTTAAGATCACATCACCTCATTGGACATATACAGAGCCATAGGGGTCATCAGGGATACACTTTTGTTCTGCACTGAAGAGGAAGAATTCCTGTGGTGAATGAGAGTTCACACTCTAGGCCCTAGCTAACACCGTCCTTGGAGGAAGCTGCTTTTAATATCAAGGGCGGGCTGACTGCAGAGCTAACCCCCAGCCAAATAAATTGCAACTACATAAAGAGGAACACCTGATGATATAGTTTACTAATAAGTAGTGCATTTTCCTTTGGTGATGTGGTTCACCATGAAACTGTAGCATTAGAATAATGCTGTATAAATGGCTTTGGGATCTCTAATCTAATCCCCAAGAGAAAGATAACTAATATCTTGCCTATCCTAGAAAAACAGCATAACTGCTATGCCAGAAAGTATGTCAGGATAACTACATCAATAAATCTTTTCCTTGTATCTCATGTTACCAAGAGTTTTTTGCAAATCTGGCTTTAACCAGTTTATAGAACAAATAACTCACTAGAGTTTTCGCCAATGCAGCTGTGATATTTTTGTCCAAACACTCAACCACTATAGAAATACTAGGAAAATTTGTCATGTAAAACTGCCCTCCATCTTACAGTACGAGGAAAATGAATGCTTCAAGATCCTTTTACAATTGTTATGCAAAATATTATATATGCTTACTAGGAATCTGGCAAAATTGCTTTGCATGTTATCTATAAATTATTCAAGATTTAATTTTTTTGTTGTTAGCTTTTGCAGAATATTTCCTTCTGTGCTTCCTAGTATTTTGTTTTCCTTCTTTTCATAGCTTAGAACAAACAAACAAAAAGAACAAATAGATTTTAAAGTTTTACATTTTTTAAAGAACATGTTTACATAACTAATGCTTGGAAAGTTGTATCAGTGTTAAACAATTTATAAAATTAGTTTGTTGTATTTTTACCTATGCAGGTAAGCTAATGTCTCTCCTCAACCTCTGTTTATCCTGTTACCCCTCAGAAAGCAGAGAAATGAGCAGAACAGAATTCTTTAATTTTCTCTCTCAAATGACTTTTGGTTTACTTAAAAACAAAATAGATAGATTTCCTTTAAAATATTATTTTAAAGGCATTCTTTTGAAGTATCTCACATAGAAAGGACCATCTCACATAACCACACTTCTGTGCAAAGAAGTTGGAAATACATTGTACTTTAACAGATAGTTAAGCTTTTATTATAGAATTCTTTGAAATGCAGAAAAACAGTATTTGCTTAACAATAATATATTTTTGATGATGTAACTTTACTGCCTGGCAGCTACACTGGACTGGAATTTTCTTAAGGGGGTTGTGTGTTTGGCACTAAGGAAAGGAACACATGAGGTGTAATGGGGCAATGTCCCAGTCTGAAATGGCTTGCTTAAAACAGGCCATAGTTGACACTATTGTCCAGTTTTGGTGAGAATGGGGAAGTATAATCTTCATTTGGAAATTAAAGTATGAAAAGAATAGCCTGTTATATGGTACATGCATATTCTTCAGAAACATGAGGTAAGAAATTAAAAAAAGCAAAACCAAACAATCTTCCTATGGGAAAAACACACAGAGACAACTGATCTAAGGATTTGCTGCCATTCCCTTCTGAAGAATACGTGGCAATCTAACAGAGGTACCCATAACGTTTCATACCTGATTCTCATAGGTTTCCTCCTGGTATCTAATGGGAACGTCACCTGAGAATATGTAGGTGTATACTTGATGATCACAGGCTATTCCCCAGCAGCACTGTTTGACTGCAGAGACCCGTTTGAATTCCAGCTGTGTATCCTTACAGAGCTCCCAATACTGGCCAACAGTAGATAGAGTGTAAACCCTCCCAAAAATGTCGACAGCCCACAAAAGGGAACTGGACATGGCCATGTCTGAAAGGCAAAAAACCAAGTTATTAATAGAAATGACAATTTTAAGAAATGGATCTTGAACCTACTGTAGATCAGTTCCACTCTGAGCCATCATCAGTCATATCAAATAAAAAGTAAAGAATGATCTTTTGAAAAGAGCCCACATGAAGCAGATAACCAGATCTCTTTCAGTAAGAGCTGGGCATCTAAACACTTAGATGGCTCTAAAAATCCAAGTTAAAGGTCTTCCTGCCAGCACGCTATTGTCAATACTACACAGCCTTACAACATTAATATGGCAGCTTTAGCAGGCTGAGTACGGAAGGCAAGGCTGCACTGAGACACGAGGATGAAGTAGCACGGGAGAGTTTATAGCAGAAGGCTTCACTCTCCAGAACTGGTAATGCCCTGCCCACACTGCTCATCCCAGTCCGGAGTATCTGTATCTCCTTAGCAGCCTCCTCCTGGCACGTGCCAACGTAGCCACACGAGTGCGAAGGGAAAGAGCTGACAGGAGCTTCTCTGTAGGTGCACATCTAGTTTTAATCCATGGTCATCATAGATTATTCTGGGTAGTGTCTACTGCTACCAGGAAACCTCTTTCCAAAGTACTCTGGTGACCACTTTGGGATCTGATCTTTAAGTATACACATGCATACACCTAAATGTACATACAAACTATTCCTTCTGCAAGCACTGTTTGACTGCACAGAATTGTTTGTGTTTCATTCCATTTTTTTCACTTACAACTTTATCCCATATCAGCTGCCATTTTCTTGGAACTGCAGCCATACTCTTAATGGAGGGGTCAGCATTTTATCTTAAGCCAACCCTTTCAGAAGTCAAGAAGGGCTAGGTTATTTCTAGGTCATTACAGACCTTTTCTGTCAGTTGGCCTTCTGGAGGCCATTAAACTGAAAAAATTTCCATTACTCTCTATGAGCGACAGTGAGGACTATCAATGAGTATTCTGAATTTCCCTTCCTGGGCCCCAGCTATGTAGCTAATGTAACTGGAAGCAAAGGTAGAAAGAGGACTCACATCCAAACCAATGAAGGACAAGGGGAATCCTTGCTTAGAACCAGCTTGCAGCACTGCTTCGTTGTTGTCAAAGGGCAACTTTGCTTTCAACACGAGCCTCAGCAGACTTGCCTGCCTGCTTTCTGACTGATAATTAGCAGTGATACAGAGGGACTGACTAGTCCTGGGCACATCAATGGTGAAAGCAAAACTGCTGAGAATTTGGAAACAGCGAGGCCTATATCTAAGAACAGCACAGTAAATTCACATGGAAGCCCAGGGAGGATGTTTTAGAGGGCAGGAGGGAGAAGGCCAGAGGTGCACAAAGTCTCATCTGCTGTTGTGTTGATATCCTTCACTTCTGAGAGATGATGATGGTAAGTACTCTAAAATAAATTAACCCAACGGGAAAAAAAGGGTAACAGTGGGAAAAAATATATAGCAATACAGAATGACTAAGGCTCAAAATTCTCCTATGATGAATCCTCTAGTTTTGGCTTTTTAGGTTTTGCTTGTTGTTGCTGGGAGGTAGTAGCACTCTGTGCTTTATCCCAAATTGTGCATGTACCAATGGGAAAACAAAGCTCACGAAAATAAGCCTTTCAGAATTAGCATTTAAAATTCTTCAAAACAGTCTGTATAAGAGCAGAAAACATAATGCATTTAATCTTAAATAACCAGAATGCCTGTGAGTCTGGAGTCAAGGAAGCATTACGGATAATGCAGTGAAGATACCTGCCTAGAGTAGTCAGATAATAAAGAAAAGTGATACTTGGGTGTATCACAGGTGAGCAAATATACAGATGAACTCAATGACAGTCAAGGCAGACAAGAGAGTAACTGGAGCAGCTCACAAAAATGTAAAGTTTCAAGTATTCCAAAGAGTATGGAGTTAGGAAAAATGCAGATGGGACCGACTTAAGATATTCAAGGCAGCAAAGATAAGGGAGAAGCAGTTTCTGCTTTTTTATAAAAGCTTTTGAGACAGAGAGTGTGGGGAAAATCATGGGAATGCCAAAAGAATTGGCGGTTACAAACCGCTCCAGGCACCGGGCTGCGGCCGCTCCGCCGCGGGTCAGGGCAGCGCGGCCCCGGCCCGAGCGCCGGCGGCTGCCGGGTGCTCTCGGGCTGGAGACACCAGACCAGCCAGAGCCGCCCTCCTCCCCCTCCTCCTCTTCCTCCTCCTCCCCCGGCGCGACCGGGCGATTCGGGATACAAACAAAACTGCTGAGTCGCTACCGCGGGGAGCCGCCGCAGCCCTTTGCTGCGGCGCCGGCTCGCAAAGCCGCCACCGCCTCACACAGCGCAACAGCACCGGGGGCAGATCGTAGGCGGATCTCCCGCCCCGACCTCCCGGGCGGCTCCGGCCCCGGCGGCCGCGGGGGGCACCGTCCAGGGGAGCGGGAGGCAGCGGCG
>NW_020450871.1:6446923-6449178 GCF_003343035.1 Apteryx rowi | reverse complement strand
GTCGGGAGCCGTGTGTGTGGGGGGGGACGGTCGGGAGCCGTGTGTGTGTGGAGGGACGGTCGGGAGCCGTGTGTGTGTGGGGGGACGGTCGGGAGCCGTGTGTGTGTGGGGGGACGGTCGGGAGCCGTGTGTGTGTGGAGGGATGGTCGGGAGCAGTGTGTGCGTGAAGGGATGGTCGGGAGCCGTGTGTGCGTGTGGAGGGACGGTCGGGAGCCGTGTGTGTGCGGGATGCAGCAGCAAATCTGAGCAAAAGCACTATTCTGTCGGCCTGCAACACCAGCTCTTGGAAGCGGCTGATGTGCCCTTCCCTGGGCCTTCAGCATCAACTTCTTTTTCTTTCTGCAGTCAGTCACAATCCCTGACAAGATAGACGAGCTCCCATGCTTCCAAATAAGCAAACGGGCAGGAGATCCACAAACACTGAAGTACCTCAGATCTCCATGCATCTCTAAGACTCAGGAAAGGGCCCTTTTCTAAGGGAGTTGAAGATCCGTGCTGAATGTGGCTTGGGAGGTTTGTAGTGGCGGGTCAGAGAGCGCCTCTCCCTTGCCCTGTGCTGTGGAGCAGGGTGTGATGCACATGTGAAGTTCTCCAGCACCATGTCTGCACCAGGGGAAACCTTCAGTCCGCAGCATGTATAGGGTGTGCCCAGATATTCCCATGAACAGGGCTCTGAGGCTTTGCAGAAGAGAGAGAAAAAAATCTAAATATCCTTTCCTTTCTGTCCTTTAGTCTTGTGGCTACAGCTCAACTGAGGAGGCAACAGTTATTTTCAATGAATAAAGTCTCACTTAGTTACGACTGCTGGCCTTGTCTGCTCGGGAGATTTCCTTCAGTTTTGCTCACAGCTGTAGTTGTCTACAACCTCTAGCGTACCATGGCAAGGCCGCTGTTTGGATAGGAAGCGCAATTAGAGGAGGTCTGGCCAGGTAACTGGGGCAGATCCTTGACCCTGGACAAGGTTAGAGTGCTTGGGAATTAACTCTGTGAGTGTTTAAGTCTCTTGTTATTATGAAAGACTTTGCTCTGTCCCTGCCGCAAGTCAAAATGTTTTAAATCTTTTCACTGTTTCGTGGTCATCGTCCTTATGTGCTTAGTTCATACACATAGTTGGTTTCTCTTCCTTCTTTTGCTTGTTCCACACTTTCCCAAATTTCACTTCTTTAAAAGGGGGATTTCTCCTTGTCATTTGACAGTAATTTTAGGGAAGTATCTTTCCGCTAATGAGGAAGTGCTGCGTTGCATTTGTGTTTTAAGATTTTTTTCTAAAAAACCCTCAAGCAATATGTATTCTGATATAGTTACAGTAAGCAAAATCTTTTCTGGGCGTAGCAGCAGTCTCTGAGTGTAGCTGCAGAGCGCCTGGTGCCCCTGCCAGATGAGTCAGGCACTGCAAGCTGCGGGGAGGAGACGGAGAGGGCAGGAGCCTCTCACCGCCATGTGATCCTGGCACAGCCTCTGGTTCTGGGACATTTAGGCTCCCTCCCCATCTGTTCCAGGCATGTCTGGTTTTGAGGCAAATGGTTTAACCTCTTTCTTATTTTGTTGCTTTTGTTTTCCTTGCTGTAAAATGGGGAGAAACCTTCCCTACTGCACTAGAGTGTTTGTTATAATGGTAAATTCTTCAGTGTTTGGGCGAATGCAGTTGCCATGGAGATAGGAGCCATGTTGGTACCTGTACTGAAAGACAAACCTGTGACTATTTCAAAAATAAAATAGTGGTGAATCAGACATCCCAAGGGACGAAGGTGTGGAGAGAAGAGTTTTAACCCTGTTCAGAGACATTTAAGATCCTTTCAAAATCCGTCCTGAACTCTGCAACACGTGCGCCTGCTCGGCCCTTGTCTTCCCCAGGCAGCACCCGTTTGGCCCCCGCACGAAGGACAGCGGCTGGCTGCGCTAGTGGAGTTGTACCACGGGCAGTGTCCTCTCGGCTCCCCGTGCTCGGGCCTCTTGCTGGGGAGACCCCGGTCGCGGCAGGAAAGGCCTCGGCAGGATCGGGGACAGCACAGAGGTTATGCCGTCGTGGCCGAGCTGCCCATTTCAGGCAAGGCGTACGCGAATGACAGAGATGTTAGAAAGGGCCTCAGCGAGCATACTAAAAATCCACCCAACCTTAAAAAATCCATAAAAATCCATTAAAAAACCCCCAAAACTGATGTAAAAAGCTGTGTTCAGCAGGCACCCCCTCCGCAGGGAGGGTCGGCGGCGCAGTGGCCGCTGCCGCCCGGCTTTAACCTCAGCTGCAGTCACAA
>NW_020450871.1:6384010-6445983 GCF_003343035.1 Apteryx rowi | reverse complement strand
AAAAAAAAAAAAAAAACCCAAACAAAAAAAAAAAACCCTTGCCCTTTTCACGCGCTTCACTGTGCTCTCTGGCCAATGTTTGCTTTTCTGAGACACTTCAGTAGTCTCGGGGAGGTTTAACGCAGGTGAGTGGATACAACGCTCCTGTTAACTGAATTAGGGCCAGTTGCCGTCGAAGGAAAAAGTAAAAGTAGCCTCTCCGGAGAGGAGAGACTGTAGAGTTAAGGGAGTGGTTCAAAAGTTGCAAAAAGCGCTCTGAATGCAGTGGGTATTTAGACCCCAATCCTCAAGCATTGGGTTGACTCATGAGGCCATAGATAATTCCTTGTTAGTAACGTGGAGCACATTCTCCTATAATACGAAAATTGCTGATGACTTCTCATTTTAAATCGTGAAGTATTACGTTTTTCAGTACATAACTTGATTCAAGAAAGTCTGAGAACTGCACTGAAGAGAAACTCGAGCTAGGTTATACCTGGGCAAAGTGTACCTTGACTGTATGATTATGCTGCGTATCTCTAACCATCCCTTTAGGAAGCATTTATTGGGTTTTTCTTTCTTTTTTTTTTTTTAATGTTAATGCAGTAGCCAAAAGCTTTCTCAGTATTCTAAATACAGTTGTTAAAATGACACATTCACTAGTTAGCCTCATGGGTTTTCTGAAAGCCTTCCCTCTGTGCTGTGCAACTTGCTTCCCTACCACTTGCATCCTGCCACCCCTGCCTGATTCTCTAGTTATAAACTTAATGTGTGGAAGTTAAGCTGGAAATCAGAGGAAGGTTCATTCAGTTTCACTAGTTTCTATGCTGGAGTGGGACATACCTGAAACATAACCTCTGGAAGTGAAATCTGTAATCCTCCTTTGTTTAAACTGTTTTTTCCTGGTGTTCTAATGGCATTGAAACCAACTCTGAGTTAATTATTAGCTCAGTGTGCTTTTTAGGTGGTTAAAATTTACTAGATGCTTGGATTTATGAAGTGGCTTTGCAATTAGGTGTGCTGAATAGTATGTTCCAACTCTATTTTGATACAGATTTGTAAAGTACTCCATCAAAACTACATTTCTGTTTATTTTTTCCCCCCGTTAAACAGTTCTGTTTCCATACTTTTAACCGGTTTATTGTTGTTGTGTGCTTCACACGCAGTGATTCAGTTGTTTCTTCTCATTTTAGGATATGCTGTTCCTCCACCGTCAGCACAGCCAAACTATTCAAGCACGTACACCATTATTCAACAGCCTGCTACCACCACTTCTGTAGTAGTAGTTGGAGGCTGTCCTGCCTGCAGGTAAAATTGTTCTCTAGTTGAGAAATAAACTCAATCTGGATGGTTTTTTTTGTTTGCGAGTATGCAAGTAGTTACTTGATTTTTTTCAATAGTTTTTCTGTGTATGTGTGTATATAGTACAATTGAATTAATTGAAAAAGTACTAAAATAAAGCAGTGGAGTGCTTTCATTTATTCAGCATGGGCTTGTCCTGATGGGCTCTTGACCACTACTACAATTAATGTTGTAGGTTCTATATAAACGTGAATCTGTACTTTACGATGGAGGAAGATCTGTAAGTGATATTTTCAATGAAAAGGCAGTTCAGTCACAAATATAAAGCCTCAGCCCTTGAGGGAGGGGAAGACAGGAGTCCTTTCTGATGCATTTGTGACCAGATGTAGTGAGTAGCATGACTTCATAATGAAACTTCCTGTGATATTTGGCGATAGTCACTTCTGGTTATCTGGCAGTCCTGTGGAAGGTGTCCTGCCCCCATCCTAACACTATCCATGCTGTGCAAAACTGGGTGAGTTAATTGTTGGTGTTGGTTAAAAACATCAGTATTATAAGACTTTTAAAGTCTTTTACTGCAGAAGACATGGGAGGTTAATAGATTTGATTCAAAGTGTTAATCTGATGTAGGGGAGAAAACCAGAAAAAGAGTGGTCAGCTTTTTGGAATTGCAACAAAAGAACAAGTTCCCCCTTAGAGATCAACAGCTGTAAAAAAGGGAAGCAGTCACTCTGTTCTACGTTAATGCTGTAAGTCTACTGTAGTCCCTTTGCACTTCTCCATTCTTGTCATCCAGGATATTAACAAATGGGTGAGGGCAGTCAGATTGCTGCTGGTGCAGTTCAGACGCTTGTGCATCTGTCCAGCTTTATGACTCAAATGCAGTATCATTCCCTTTCTGTTAAGATGTATGGGAGTTACCCTTGCAGCATCTTGCAAGGAGGCACTTAATATTCTGCAGACCTGAGCCCTTGCTTATCCATTTCAAAACATGCATAGGAAACAGACTTGCCAGAATAGTTTAAATGATACCAGATTTCAGTGTGGTGAGTGTGATGGAGCTTGGCATAGTGTCAGATGCTATGTCTTGGATGCCTTCTGGCTTTGCTAAAACTGATGTTTGTTCAAGAGTCAGTACCTGCCCTCCAAAGCGGATTCAAATGATAAGAAGTTCTTGTGCTGTATAAAAGCAGGTGCCTGTTGAAATTCCACTTGTTAAGGCTGAAAAATGGTAGCAGCTAGAGCTATTGATCTAGAAGCAGATGTATGTTTTAAACAATGAGGGAACGTAGCCCCTGAGCTGTTCAGAGGATGTGGTAGATCCTGCCCCTTGAGTGATTACAATAAAGTGCTTGTGCTTTTGCTCAAGCAGAAGGCAGGAAAAACTCTGCATTACTCAGTAAAAGGCAAGCAGTATGCTTATGGGGGCCTTCTGGCCCTAAAGCATAAATCTGGAAGTAAATTTAATATGGAAATGGTCTTCTGCAGTAGCCTTAGGTTGGTGGACTCTTGCTGACATTTTTAGGATTTATTTCTTTTTCTGGCAGTTATCCTGGGATGCTCTAGGAGACTCCTTTTGAAACAATCGTTTGCAAGTATAATATCTAACTCTAGTATCCTTTCAGCCCTATCTGGGAAAGTGAGCAAGTCTGAACCTTGTGGAAGGTGTTTTCTATCCGATAATAAGTCCCGTATTAGCCTTGCACTCCTGGAGGTACCCAGTGCTGTGTACATTGCTTCCTGTCAGATTAGTGTTGATCCGAAGTAGGGTCCTTGGACTCCTCCCATTCTTCTAAAACAAAACACCCTCTACACAAACCTCGTTCACTTTTAGATCCTCAGGTTTTGTCTCTGGCTATGAAAAAAGTTAAGCTGTGAGGATTACTATGACCTGTTGGTTACTCTGGGCCATAGTGCTGCACTGCTTAAACTGTAAGACTCTTCTGGGCACTTCTGAAATACTCTTGAGGGGGGAATCCCAAGGGCCAGTAACTGTATCTCATAGTGGTGTGTCATAGCCGCCTTCACAATGCCAGGTTGTATTGCAAGTTCTGCTGACTCTCTTTGGAGGAAGAGTCAGAGTGTGACTCTTGGTGTCAATGATAGGAGAGAAAAATCTCAGATTGCTTGTCTTTTGACTTTATGGAGGAGTTGATAGTCTGCTACTTTAAGAGATCATTAGAAAGAACAGGGCGGCTGGATGGGAAGCATTATATCGGCAGTGTAACCCTTCATAAGGGTCAGCATTCATTTTTCTGAAGGGTTACGTTGACTGCTTCTCTTAGAAAAAGAGCTCATAATCTTCTTTGACTTCTCAAGACCTTAAGCATAGTTCTAGTTTACTTCCTTGGCCTGGAAACCTGTTACATGGGGAATGCAATATGCAACTATGCACTTGATACAACACTGAACAGAAAGATGTGAGGGCATCAATAACATACAAAACTATTAATAGTGCATAAAAATTTGGTTATTAAATAAAGCAGCATTTCTGTTACTCTTCTGATTTGATGCTGTGCATGATTATTAGAGAAGTCCATTTGCTTTAGGCCATGAGGAAAAAGCCTTGTTTGTGGCTGTGGAATAACATCAGTGATAGAGAGGGCTAATGCCCAACATGAGGATTTCTATCATGAGAAACACAAACCAGTCTCCTGTGCAATGGCATGTGTATGTGTTGCTAATTCAAATCAAAACCACTCCAACTTAAAATATATGGTGTTTGAGAAGGAGAAATATGTGCTATTTGTTTCTTATTTGGGTAGGAGTCTTGTGCTGCACAGTCATGAATGATCTTGGGGTTGATAGGCTAGCTACAGCAAAGTGGATCTTTAGGCAAAAATTATGGTACAAAGTTGTAAAAAGTTCGTAATATATCTCTAAAAGTAGCCCCTATAGAAGTAGGGTAGTATCAGCACTGCATGCACCTGGTCACTATGTATTAAGTTTTTTTTCTTCATCTCTGAAACATTGCTGCACCTGAGGGATGAGTCTCCTGTCTTGTGTGCCATACCTCTAGCTTAAGTTATTCCTTAGTCAGATCACCCTCACTCGTCACTGGTCAGCACTGCTTTCCAATTACACACTCTGGTCCTTGCTGTGTGTTTGTTCTTCCTTTGTATTGTTATAATGCCTGTGGTAGTTGCAGTCCTGTTCTCTCAGACTTAGTGTGAACGCCTCTCCCCACCCAATCCTGATGTATAGAGAATCAAACTGAGATGCAGAATGTTGTCAGTTAATTTTATTGCTTGTAGTTGACATCTGATGATTGGCCAAGTTATGCTTTTAAACTATTTTGTGTTTGCAAAGAACAGCTTGAGTCATTACAGACACTACCTGTAGAGATCCAGCCATGTAATTACCTTTCTAGCTTGGAGAATGCAGTATGGCTACTGCTCATGTGGTCACTTTCATTTTCTTTTTCTGTCTTGCTTCGTTTGGGTGGAACAAACCGCAAAGGAGTATTTGTTTTCCTATTACTTAATTTTTTCACGGGATCTTTCTTCTTTTATAAAAACATTCTCTTGATCTGAAGTTTGCAAAAGCTGGTTCTTTCAAAATCTGGGGCAAAGCCTGCGATGGGCTCTGTTCAGTTTTTATTCTCCTGTTTAGCAAGTATTCAGTTGTTCGGCAGAAAGGGTGAGAGAAAGGACATAAGCCACTGCGTTATGATGGCTTTCTCTTGAGAATTATTGCAGTGGATCTCCAATTATCATAATACTGAACCCCCTTCCAGGACTGGAGGATGAAGCAAGTGGCATTAAAACTGTGTTTATTCCCAAATCTCTTAGAGCCTTCTCCCTGCCCTAGGTGTGTTTTTGTTTTGTTTTGTTGACTTGACAAAGTAGTAAGATCTCAGGTTTTGATTTAAATTGATTTTTCTTCAGTTAAGTGCATCTCTTCTGAGAGAATGGTCTCTGGGAAAACTGCAATTAGATGAACTCCTTCAAAATTTGAATTTTTTGGTTTCGCTTCAATTACTTCAACCACAAACACGGTGTGTGGAAATTGATAGAAGCTCATTCAGGATGTGGGTTTTCTACAGTTATTAACAACAAATATAGTTAAATTTTATGTAAATATTCTTAATATATTTTCATAATATATATTGGTTGAAAATGCAAGGAGTCAAAAAGATGTAGCTATTTAGAGAACATCTAATATCCTGAGGGAAACCTGTGGATTTTCTGTTTCTAAGAGCAGGCTGACGTGCTACAGAGATCCTTGTGAATCTCGTGAGTAAAGCCACCTTTGAATTACCATTTCAAGAGTGCTATGCTGAAGAATAGCCATAATAGCGCAGCAGCTCCTGGCACTGATCTTAGTCATGAAAACAAGATCAGCCTGTGATGGGAATCAAAAAAACTCCCTTATACTATAGCATACAGCTTTTGTAAATGTATGCTGTGCAGACAGATTGGGGCGTTCATCCCTGCTCTGCTGTAATTTGGTGGCTGGAGCAGTTAGGGCATGAAATTCAGTAATGACTTAAGCATGTGATTGCTGTATCAAGTCTTTCTTCTTTGCAGACTTGAGCAGATGCCATGAGTCTGCCATTTGGAGTTACTGACTAGGATACTTGCAACCTTTTTTTTTTCTGCCAGTCTTACAGCAGAGGCACACAGCTGCTTAGAGGAAGGTCTGTTACCTAAGCCCAGAAGAGGGGAGGTGGTAAGCCTTTTAATAGGGTCTCAAGTGAGAACAGCATCGCTAGTGCAGTTTCCGTGAGAATTTTAGTCTTACTGGTCTGAACTGATTTGAGGGCAATAATCTGAACACTTCATGCAGTTAACAAGATATAGCAGGAATGTATTCCCTAATTGGTCCCTATAAAAATGATAACGTAGTCCCAAACTCCCAGGCTGTAAGTGGGCCTGAGCTGAGAGCATTCTTTTATGAGTATACCATTTGTCTTGGTGTCTGTAATCTGATAGTTAGGATTTCCTTGTAGCAATAAGGAGTTTTGGGAGAGAGGAGGAAACCGGTCTTGTCTGTTGGGTGACAGTGGTAACCAGAGGTGTGTGTACACACACTGGTGGTGAGGGGGAACAACACCAGGTCTCAAGCCAGTACGTGGATAGGTATCCACGGTGCACAAATTACTCTAATTGGCACGCTCAGCCTCGCTTGTGAGGCTGAGGTCATTGGTGTGAAGCTATAGAGCTCGTCTCTGCAATTAGTGTGTTCTCAGAATTGGAATTAAAGCAGTGGTGCTGCTTCACTTCATTAGAGAAGGCCGGCGTTCCAGGAAACGTGGCGGTTACGTACAGGCTGCTCCCATCGCCAGAATTTCTCTGGCTCTGCAGCTTGCCCTCTCTATAGGAAATAGGGCCTAAAGGTTAAGGAAGTTCAGGTAAGTCTGCAAATATTCTGGTGCCTGTTGCTTGAAAGTGACTTTTAAGGATAATAGTGTTTACATGTATGTGCAGCCTGTGTTGAGGAGAGCAGGCCGATGGCTATGTATAGATGCAGGCCCCTTTCTGTAAATATGGATCAACAACCATTCAACATGCTTTCAAGCTGAGGCTAGGGGAGCTGGCGCTTCTCTCTGTGGAAGTTTAAACTGTAAGCATCCCTTGCTTACTCAGTTGCATATATAATTGTCAATTCTCTTCCTGTTTTACTTGCAGCTAAAGATGTAAATGTGCTTAACCTAGCCGTTGTTGTATTAGCAACCATGCTGTTGTTGCATTAGCTAGGACCAACCTAACAGAGGCTATTATGTTTGTTTTCATGTCCAAAATTAAAGATTTAGTAGGCGGTTTCCAAAGCCCTTGCTCGTCACTGGTCTGACTCTGTTTAAATCTGAAGTTAAAAGCTCAGCTAACGTCAGTGGCACCGAGATGGGATACTGTTCTGAAAAATTTCACTAGTCTTGCTTGATCAGTGAGGGAGTATCTTTGTAGAAGACAGCTGGAGACACCTTTCAAGTGGAGTATAGTTTTCTTTTCAGGTTTTGCAGAGCTTGTCCTACAACCAAAATACTGTCTCTGGTTACCTGGGATGACCCCTTGGCCTTTATTTGTAAGAGATGAAAAATACTGATAAGCAACACGCATACAAAACAACAAAAATAAAAAGGTGGTGTTAAGTCTAAAAAAATGCTCATGTTAAATTGTTCTGATGTTGTGTTTTTAAATCTGACTATTGGCCCTTTGATACTGAGTGTTTGACTTAAGATGTTAATGGTTTAAGACTTATTTTCAAGAAAAGGTTTATCTGGAAAGTAATTTGATTTTAAATGCTTGTCAATGGGAATAATTGACCTTACTTTACAGAGTTGGCAACTGCAGTATAGCTTAAATCCAAGACACTGCTTGCAGTATAAATAAACCTTTCCTCTTTATTTTTAGATTGGGAGTGGTGCAGTTATAATCAGCTTTTATGTGGTTTATACCATAGAACAAAATTTATGTTTGGTTACATTAATGAATCTACAGTTTGAATATGGAGTCTCTAATTACTCCACAGCTCAGGTAGGATACAAAAGCTAAAATATTCATATTCTCATTTATAAAAAAAAGTAGGGATTTTTCTTCTTCTAAGTTTAGTAATTGGCTAAACAGGGAGTGATTGGGGAAGTGTTCCATCTAAAATTAGGTGGTGACATAAATCAACAGAAGCCAAAAAGTGCTTGCGTAGTTAATGCTGTAGTAAGCCCACTGCTATAGATCTGTTATGGGAACTGACCCTGAAATAATAGGTATGTTATCATGGAGGTCACATAGTTATGGTTCAGTTACGCTTCCCAAATGAGTGTCACGTGTAACTGCCTTGGCCTGCTAGTTGGTTTGCTGTCTCCGGTGCTCCTCTGTCACTGGCCTTGGAACGCGTCCTGTGCTTGCTTTGTCCCTCGATGGTCCTTCTCCCCGGTTTTGATGTTGAATATGGATGGTGATTTTTTGAATTGGTGAAATGTTGAGCTTGGCATAAGGAATTCTTTCCAATAACCCTGTTTAGGAGGGAAGGGACTTTGAAGTAAATTCTATTTAAAGTGCCAGGGACATATGCTTACTAGTAGACTTGCCCCTTGCAAGCTGATTAAGAGGGTTGATTGTAGTGGGTTAGGCAGCAGTCATCTATGCTTGGGTTTGTAGCTACTCGGGGCTGACCAGAAGTACCCCGATTGATCCCTCTTTAATGTTTAATTAGTGTGTCTATTCCATAAGGCCAGATCAAAGTTAGGCTGCTTATTCTCTTAACTACACACACTGGTTTACTGAGGGTCACAAAGGTGGATTTGAGGACAGGGACCAAATATGAAATTAATAAAAGACAAGGAGAAGACTTAAAAACACTAACAAAGCAAGGGTTTTATGCCTACAGGAAGGAAATGCTCACTGTGTGTGAATGAAGAAGATGGTATTAGTGTAATAGCAAAACAAGGCAGGAAATACAAGAACCTTAACATGTTGTGCACTGCATACTTGGATAGATAGTATGCATTTACTGAAGTAAGGTCTTTTGGGTGTAATTGAAATCCATGGGAAAGGGACTCTGCTTTTCTTGGATGTATCCCTAGTACTGAAAACAGCCCAAATCTTTAATTACTTAGAAACATCTAGATTGTGTCTTATCCACTCTGTGCATGTAATATGTTACCTGGATAACCTGTGGAGGGGGGTGAGGAGGAAGCAGTGGCCTCATCTGGAGTTCCTGAGCTGTTACCACTGATTTTTATTTGGCCTGAGAGTGCTAAGCATTTTGTGCATTTCCACAAATACAAGTCAGCAAATTCAACTTCTACATCCAGGCTTGCCATTTTTGTTTTAATTCTAACATCTTGTCTATCACTGTCTCTGTAACCAGCTTGGCTGCGTCCAAACAGTTTTGTATCTCTCCGCATTTCAGCCCTATTAGGTTCTTACCAGAAGGTGGCACGTCTAGTAGCACATCTTTTCCCTAGTGAATGAAGTCGAAGGCCTGAGAGCCTTGTTTACTGTTCAATTCTTTAATTAGTCTATTTTTGAGAGCCAATTACAATGTAATTTACAGTTTTAATGTCCACATATGTCCCAGACAAAGAGGTTGTAAAGCAAAGTAGTTACTGTGTTAAAGCTTTCCTGTTAGCCTTAAGGCATACTGCAGAACCCCCACTTACACACAATAATGTGCTCAAGTAGGACAGCTAGGGAAAATATCTGGAAACAAGTGTTCCTAGGAAGCTCTCCCACTCTGAAAAGTCAGTCTAATAAAAGCATTTCTGCTTTGGGGTAGTATGCTCTGAACTCTACTTAGGGAGCTGCTTTTGAGGTTTCCTGGTAGGTTAATGATGTAGCAATTGGTTTGGGATTAGGACTTGAAGGCTGAGTAGAAAAGGCAAATTGTTGCAGACTGCATTTTCTCTACTATTTTTCTTTCCTTTTGACTCCCTTCCGTTGATCTACATCTTTCCTGAGATGAGATCTACTCTGGATACAGTGGTCCAGAGGAAACATTAATAATCCAGGGTATATATAAAAGGTTTACTTTACATAAGTTGCAGGCTGTAGTCCAGATATACCCTTATATGATATTTGCCTCTTTTGCAATAGTGGCAATGTCGACTGCTGTTCTGTTCATAATTTTTTTTTTTTAAATAACCCCTTCCCTGTCTCTTTTCCTGCAGTGCTGTCACCTCTGTGAATGTTTTCTCCATCTTGTATTTCAGTATTGTGGGGGATGGTCTGTGGTGGAAGGGGAAGGGAAGCAGGCACCACTCTCATTGCCTGATGGGGGTCCTGGGCTAGGGTACTTTGCTGGAGAACACTAGACATAGACTAAAGAGAAAATATTAAACAAGCTGAGCAACTCTAGTGCCTTTAACTTCCCCGAGTGCTGTTTGCTGAGGTGATGCAGGGGAGATGCAGGGCAAGTGCTGATGTGCCAAGCTGAAGGTGAATTTCTGCTTAACAGCAGAAATGGCCTGGCTCCTCCTTGTCTGTGGGCATAGTGTGTAGCTGTAGTGTAGTTTGTCAGGGCTTTCACTGTAGAGGTAGAAGTGCTTTGCATGCCAGGTGAGGGAGACATGAAGTGTCTCCAGCCCTCGTAAACCCAATGGAAATACTTGTCATCAAGCCAGCAGAAGTGAAAGACTTGATGGCACACAAGACTCTGTTCATCAGCCCCACAAGAAACACTTGCAGAGGTATCTGCTGGACAGATGTGAGGGTGGCTGAATCTGACCTGCAAGAGAGATCTAGCAAACTGCATCATGAAGACAAGCAGTAGTCTGTCCTATTTCCAAGAAGCCTGAAATTTGCTCTTGCTGATGATGAGTGTGTTTAGGGTCAGTGTTAAAACTTACAGAAGAAATACTAGAGGTAAAAGTGTAATTCTGTGCTTCAAGTCCATACATTCTCGAAGTCAGCAACTCATTGTGGCAAGAATCAGTAAAGTTGTTTGAATCAAATACAGAACCCCGGCAGATCAGCTGGAGCAACTTCCTGGGTATGGCTGTCTGCTTGTTTCCTGGTGGGCCAGCCTCCCTGTATATCAGCACTCAGTGCAGACTGTCATGTCTTTTTGAAGAAGATTTGCAAAGAAAAAGGGCCCACTGTCGCCTTGTGCTTGATTTGTGACGCATCCCTTCTGCTTCAGTTGGAGAATCAGATTGGTACAAAGTACTTTGTACTGTTCGATGTACCCAGTGAATGTTATTACTAATACTTCTAGTATCTGTGGGTGGCAAGCCAGAATTATTGTCTTTTTCCACATGTGTTGACTATATCAGTGTGCTGAGTATGGAGATTCCTTCCTGGAGAAAGATGATTTTATGGATTTGGGCAGTATCACTGACACTCTTAAGTTGTATTTTAAGCAGATGGATTTGTGATTGGTGATAGAGTTGTGGGGATAGAAGCTAAAAGGGACTGGAAAGATATGTGAAACTTCCCATGGCTGAGGAGGCTTTCATGAAGTGCTTTAGAGCCTTGGAAAAAAAGGTGGTACCTACCCTGGTGAGAGTAGTTCTACAAAAGCGTGCCACTGGAAAAGTGGAAGGATCTTAAATCCCAGAGAGTTTGTCATAATAGCTGAACATTTGTTTTGCAGAGCTGATCTATCATTGCTTTGAGTTAGAATGTCCCTGGACGCACTGATGTCAGTGTTTAAGAACAGTTTGCAATAGCAATGTGAGATTAAAGTGCTTTTACATTGATAGGAAGATGTAACTCTGGTAGTGTGCATGCCTAACTTGCAGGGAGCAGAGGGGTGACACTATGCTGGGTTGGCAGGAGTAGCCACAACAGGCAGCACGGACTACAACAAAATGGGCTCAGGACACTCTTGTTTTGAGACAAGAATCCGTGTGGTGACTTGAGCATTATTCTGCCTCTTTTAACTTGTTTCCTTAATGCAGCCTTACTGGGGGGTATGGAAGCAGAAAACTACTGCTGGGATCAGCTGTAGTCTGACAATACCTTTACACCAAATGTTAAGTCAGCAGCTACTGCAAGAACTCTGTAAACAGAAGTAAAGTAAGTTTATCAAAGGGAGGGGACTGATGTTGAAAGCTTAAACTTAACATTAAGCTGCATAAATGGAATATCAAGAACACTTTGAAAAGCCTTTAGCTTCCAGTGATGTTTCAGAGAAAGGGGAGTGGCTCTTAGGTTTAATCAACATGTAATATTTTAGGCAATTGCAACAGGGGAATGGTCTGGATTCTGCACCTTCCTTCATTCTATTCACTTGTACAATAGGTTGTCTGTGACTGCCCTGTAGGGAAACAACAACTCGTTGGCACTGGCACCTTGCCTGCTGAAGCATGTATTTCAAGGTCACTCTAGCTCTGTTTGTGTTGGCTTTTACTGCACCAGGGAATCTAAGAGGATGCATCTTATTCAAGTGTTTTGCTGAACTCCGAATTATGACTAGTGTAGCCGCTCAAATTTCTTAAGTCTGAATATGCGGACTTTTCTATCTGTCTTCATGTTGGAGGATATTCAGATACAGCACTTCAGAAAGAAGCCAGGTTCTGAAATTAAAATTCCATCCAGAAAATTTTCTGCTGTCATATGGGTCCTTTGTCATATGACATGCTGTGCTGAAACAATGTTTGTTATGTGGGGTGGCCATTCAATAGGAACAGAGCTGGAGCTGAGCTACGTCAATAGCAGGTCCTAATACAGCTCTAAGGGGACATTGGTTCTGGAAATAGAAATGGGAAACACTGAAGGTTATCTTAAGTGATGCATGTTTGGCCTTTGGATTTTTCTAGCTACCAGAAGTAAACTTGTTAAACAGCTTCTGACAGTGGTGCTGCATCTCCGATATGTTCTGGTGACTTAGGAAGTCTAAGTGTGAATAGCTAGTATAGTCCTTCACGTACCTACCTAATTGGCACCTTCCATAGTGAAGTGTTGATACTGAAAGTACTATTTCATTGTAAATCTACAGCCAGAATTTTTAAGTCTCTCTCTTATCCTGCTAAAGCGGTAAGCCCTAAATGACTAGTGCACCTCGGCCTCTGCATGTTAATCATATTGTTTTGTGCCCTCTTAAGAGGGATCTGTGACCCATAGGAGAGAACATGTTGGCAGCTGCAGGAACCAGATATTGCCAATGTGCGTAGTAACTTGAAGTAACAGACTGAAACAAACCTTTTGGCTGGCCGCATGGACTCTTTACAGGATTTTTTGCTTTTAGGTTGGCTCAGGATCACCTGAATGCATTAGAAGAGGCAGAATCCTTATGCATCTTGTACCTCGAAATTTGCATCCTGGCTGTTTGTCTGACTGTCTTTGCCTGTAGCAGTTGCCAGTTTTGTTCAATACACCATGGTAATCTATCTAGTCTGGGAGCACTCTGAGGCTAAAAGCTCTAATAGAAACCCTCAAAACTGCCAAGTGACACTTGTTTTCTATGCCATACTTTCATACTTCCATCTAAAAGAAAGAGCTGTCCTTTCTCAGCGCAACTCTGAACAGTCTGCGGCAGGTCTCTGAGACAGGAGCCAACAATTTGTAATCATTAGAGCAAATGTGTGTTACCCCCCAGCCCCGCAAGGAAGGGGTGTGTGTGTGTGTGTCTGTGAGGGAGAACTCCACAGCAGGAGAAGGTCTGGGGGGTGTTAACAGCAGCCTTCTGGTACCTGGGAGCACATAACTGAGAAGATGGAGCTAGGCTCTTTACTGAGGTGTATATGGCAGGAAAATGAGAGATAGTGGTCATAAACTGAAACAGGAAAGCTTCCAACTGGATATAAAGATAGTATTTTGCACTATGAGGATAATTAAACATTGGGACAGGTTGCCCAAAGAGGCTCTGGAATTCTCATCCTTGCAGCTTTATAAGATTTGACTGAAAAAAGCCCTAAGCAACCTGGTCTGAATTCAGTGTTGCTCTGCTTTCAGTAAGAGGTTGGACTAGGTGATCTCCTGTCTTGTCCAACCTGAGCAATTCTGTGAAGTGCTAGCTGTTCTATACTTTGTGTCATGGTCAACAAGAGTCTATGGCTTCTGCTAAAATTAAACCGTGTTCTTGTCAGCTTTAATCATAAATTAGGTCAAGTGTTCTTGACTACTTCTGTGGCTTTTAATTGGGTTGGATTTCATCAGATGAACAGCTTTACTGTCACTCTCCTGTACCTGAACGTGGCAAGATTCTCTGTACTGCCTGCAACAAGACATTCTGAAGCTCAATGCGGTAGGCTGGTTTAACGAAAAGCAGCTCTTGGTTTAATAAGCTGTTATCAAACAGGTTTATCCTTTTCTTTTCCAAACTCTAGGACTTGTATAAAAAGCCAGGAAAAGCACTTCACTGTTGAACCAAGGGGTCTCGGGAAGCAATGGATGCTCCAGTCAGCAGGCTGCTGACACACATCAGCTGTGGTAGTGCTTTGGGTGAGATGGTTCCAAAACATTCTCATACAATTACTAGACTGACTTCTGTAATTGTGCCAAATAGGAGAGGGAAAAAAAGCTTTTGTGAGGAACTCTTGTACGCTGTTTGGGACTTCCGTTTCTGGCAATCTTGATTCAGTAGGACAAGAAATTCAAGTCATGTTTTTAGGGAACAGCTGGACTACTAAATGGCTTCAGTGCTAAACAGGTATAAGGAAGCCTGCTATATATCCAGAAAGTTTCCCTAGGGTCTTACTTTCCATTGAGTTGATAACTAGATTTGAATTGCTTTTGACTAGGATAGGAAGCCTGAAGTCACTGAATGGCATCTACAACAGAAGGACTCACTTTGGAGTGCCTCTATATTGGAGGCTCATGGTGACTCATGGTATATCAGACATAAGTTATGCTGGTAATTAAAAACTACTAAAGTTATGACCGGGCCAAAATTCACCACTTAAACCACTTAAATCTGCCTGAACCATTGCTATCATTTGCTTTCCTCATCTGTGCTTCCATAGCAGAAAGGCCTTTTTGTGCCTTTGTGCTAAAGAAATGTAAATCATTTATATTAAGACTGCTTGCTTATATAACCTTTGCTATTGCAAATGAGGCAACTGTAGCGTTACTTTTGCTTTAAATGTTTTTCTTCTGTCACTTGACTTACTGCCAGATAGGCAGTTAGAAGATCACATGGCTTAAATAGCAAGTCTTGATTCTTTTCACAGAACCAAAAAGCCAGATATTGTGAAAACATCCTCTTTTGTCAGCTGATTACTTGGAAATATTAACTTTGTGCTCTCTGTAAAATACTGATCATTCTTCTATGCAGTATAATAATACTATTTGCACTAGAACTGAATCACAGGAGCCTAGGAATTTCTGGGCACAAACAACTAAATATTGTCTTCTGTTTTTTAATTCACTTCCAACTGTTATTTGAGCTCACTCGCCACCAGTGGACCTTTGTGGAAGCCAAACAGAAAACTGTTAGCTTTCCTTAATGACAAGCCTAGCGGATGAAACACTGATTTACACTACAGAAACACAATTACCTAGTTTTAACTTGCTTAGTTAAAACATGAGCTAGATGTTTCATCAGAAGCCCTTAACCAATGTTACACAATTCTCTGACCATTCAGATCTTTCCCTTAGGAAAAAGCTGAGAAAAGGCACCTAATCATCAGATCAAAACATTCAGAGAAACTAGGATTTTATTTATTCTTTTTTCTGAAAGAGCTCTTGCCCACATTTATCCTGTGGGGGACTTGAGGTTGAACGAACTGAGAGCATTCACATCAGGATACTGTAGAAACAAGGTAGACGGAGCATATGACCCAAGTGTGACTGCTGCCTGTTGTGAAAGACCGAAACAGCTGAGAAGTGGAGTTGTTTGGTTGACTTGCAGTAATCAGTATACCATTGTTCAGTTAAATCTTTGGCACTGTGTCATTCCAGAAGATTCGGTAGATTATTTTAAAAGCAGAACTGTTCTCACTTTACTGAGACGAATATTTAGCGACAGTAAGGTTTAGTTCTAGAAAAGTGTATCCTTACCTATAAGAAAAAACTTGACCCCAAGAAGTGCTATCAAGGCATAATGTTTGATACTTGCTTATAACTTCTGTCCTGAATGTTTAATTCTGTTTCTGTGTAATGACTTGGAGAGGGATGCAAGAATACAGGAAAAGAGCACTGAGTTTCAGGTCCTTCAAGGACAGCTTGTAACAGCTGTACATCAGAAGGCTGCAGTAGCACAGGCTTTCATGTTAAACCTTTCTGACTTTGAGAATGCATGTGACTTAAGCTAGCTCCCACTGTGTATATGGTGCTAGACCTGTATATTGTTTTCATTGTACTGGAATTACCCAATGGTTGTAGTTAAATGCATCTGCTCAGCTTTGTGATGGCTATGCTCTGTTCTAAGTACCAGCCCAGGACCACAGTGATGGGAAAATAGTTAGTCTGAACTATACCTTTAGGTTTCTTATTTACATTCCTTGCTCTGAGCATCTGCAAACTCGTGTTTGTTTTTTTTTTTTGTTTTGTTTTTTAAACAGTGTAATTCAAAGCCTTCTGCTGCAAGCCATGAAAATAAGAGCCTTTTAAAAGGAAAATGCTTTGACCATCATGCTTTCTAAAATCTAAGGTGGTGTCATTTTAGCTACTGCAAGATCAATGTGGTAACTTTGGGTCAAATGTGGATGCCCTTGACTCAGTCTGTTTTCCATTTTTGCAGGGTTGGCGTGTTGGAGGACACCTTCACCTGTCTCGGTGTTTTGTGTGCCATTGTATTCTTTCCAATTGGGATTCTGTTCTGTCTTGCACTGAGACAGCGAAGATGCCCTAATTGTGGGGCAGCTTTTGGCTAAGGGGATGAATGTGGACGTGCTTATGGAAGCTACAACTGTTAGCATACTCTTTCTAATGTAAATGTCATGTACAATCATTTTATTTGCTTCAGACCTGTTTTGTAAAGTGTGAAGAAATTTAGTCTCTTGCATGTAATTTAAACTTAATCTTTTATGAGCATGTGCATTGCAAAACATGAAAACCCAACTTGTTTTCCATGTTTAGTGGCACCTCTTGAAAACTAAATAAAACTGCTTTTCTTTTTGCAATCCTCAACTTGTGGCCAGATTATTAAGTATGTGACTAGCTTGTATCTGATAACACAGTCTGAAAGTGAAGTTAGTAATTTTAGCTACAAAGTAGGATGAGTCTTTGTCAAGGGTCCTTACAGCAAAAAGTCTCTCTCTCTTTTTTTTTTTTTTTTAAGGGCTGTATGTGTTTAATCTACCTGTCTCTTCACTCTACACCTCTTTCAAGAAAAATGTCCTAACAGCTCTTGTCCTGTATCTGGATAGACATGGTTAAATAGATTTGCTCCCTCCTCTGAAGAACTTAGCTGTAACTGACCAAGTGAGAACCCCTATTGATGAGTGAAGTGTTTGCTTATAGGGACAACCACTCCCCCAGCGGGTTGCGGTAGCAGAGATCCACGTCCTACTGCAGAAGCTTCCCAACACTGCGTATTAATACCAGTACCACAGCCAACAGCAGTTTCTGGTGGTGCAGCAGGGAGCGCTTACTTACCGAAAGAGAGAGCTATGGCATTGCCAAATACTAGCTTCCAGCAGATAAAGATACTTTTGCATGTCAAAATATTTAATGCTACTACGAACTGTTGAAGGCTGATACAGTATAGTTTGATTTGCCTCTAACTAGTACATTTTAGAAAACTGGCTTGAGTATAAATTGCACTCCTAAACTGTTAGTGTTTTGAAATGTCATGATAGATCTTTGTGCAAGATGACATAGCAAATGAAGTATCCTCAGCCTTGATCCGGAAAGGGAGAGGAGGAGATGGAATGAGTGTACTCTACCTCTGCAGCCATCACATGCTAATATACTAAGTAACCGAAATGCATTTACCATGACTTGAATTCACTGTTTATAGCAGTAGAAGCATGGCACAACAAAACAAATAGCCAGGAGGTGCTGCAGGGGGGGAATGTCCATATGTAAGGCAGAATGTAGAACGAGTAAGGGTTAAGGACTAGGGGTGCTCAAATGATACAGACTGTATACAGTAGGTGGGAAATATGTGAACTGTTCACTGATGCAGAGTGAGGAGTCAGTTTCTAAGATTATTACAGTAGGAAAAATCTCTCAGACTAACTCTATATGATTTAGGAGATCAGAGCCTGAGGTAACAGCTTCAGGTCCAGAGCTATGCACTTTAAAAAGCCATATTTCACTTAACTAAGATACTATACCCTGTCAGCATTAATGCCATTGCTAGGCTCCTTGACCAAAAAAAAATTGAAAACCTTCATCTGTTCTGTCTCTTGTGAAGGGCTGCAGTAATATAGAACTTCAAAGGCAGCTTTTTATATTAGCATTTGAAGAAAAATCATGGCACTATTTTATTACGACATTTTTTCATAAGACTAAAGTTTGACAAAGTGTTTTAAAGAAGTTATCATTGAAGAATGTGCTTACAGTACAACATTTGACTTTAAATATAGGTTTGTGATAACATTTAAAAATTTGTATCTGTGAACATTAAGCAAAGCATTACAAACATGCCTATTCTTAGAGGATAAATATTTATTTATAACCTAGGGTGTCTTAAACAAAAATAATGAAATATAATCACTTTATACAAGCAGTTCTCTACTCTGGAATATTAAGGCAGTTGTTATATTGTTTTATTTGAAAAAAAAAAAACAGCTTTAAGGGGCATATGCAGACTTATATTCTAGAACTTACCATTGCAGTTTCCAAACAAGGAATGCCAAAGATTGATTGTTGCGAGCTATTAATTAAGCTGGCGTACTAGAGTACCCAAACTATCTCCAGTATTTTCACAATTCTGTCACGCTACAAAAAGGGCATACTGCAAAATCAAGCCAAAATGCTCAAACATTTGCCCAAAGCAGTTACCTCATTAGAAAGTACAGGTCTTTAAAAATCAGAAATCCACTCCAGCATCATTCTACTGTACAGTAATTACATTTAAATAAGTTTTTAGAACAACTTCAGATAGCAGTTGTCATTGCTGAAAATGGTGTTTAGAAGGAAGAGGTACAGTCATAGTATTATATTCATCGAATAATTGGTGCTGATCTGTCATTTGTTACGGTTGGTCTGAGTTTCACCGTGGCAAAAGGATTTTCTCCACTGAAAAGAAATGCACAAAGTTACTAGAAGGCTCACTGCAATACAGCATATCAAAAGCAAGACTAATTTTTAAGCCATGCAGTTTCTTCATCCAACAGTTGTTTGGAGACTAAATTACATCTGCAGCTTCTATGCAACTCAGTTTAACTTGATTTTTTAAAACATAAGCTTATATATGACAGAGGTCCAAAATTTGGGAAGTTAATGTTGAGGTAGTTTGGGACATACTTTAAATGACTTCCAGTCTTCTGGAATTTTTATTTTTAACCCTTAAGGATGTAGTTTGACTTCTGTTCCCTGTCAAACCACTTTATTATTTCCCCAAGAAGTGTATTAGCAGGCTAAAGTGCCATATTTTACTTAATGCCATTCCTGAGAAAAGTACAACCTATTTATTTTAGCCATAATGTTTTACCAATGCCTAGGAAAGGTCCTAGAGAAATACAGGAAAAACATCCTCTTTTCCCCTCACAATTAATGCAGTGATATTAGCCAATACAAATAAATATAGCTGTATTATAAAAGCTTAAAAAAATACCTTAGAAAAGGCGGTTTTATAATGCCATTCATATCAGGTTTCTGTAAAAGAAAGAGTATTTATATAGGTTTGCAGAAACAAATGCTACAGGTGGTCATCTCAACTGTCCTCTGAAGAAAAGAGGCCCTGTCATTAAAACAAGATAAAACATCTAGTCCTTTGCAGTAATAACGGTGCAGTTCAACTGTGGAGATGTAGTTGGAGAGAAAATTAGCTCGGAACATCAACATTCGAAATGTAAAGACGCACCAGCTGCCTGCATGCAGGGGAGAGAGCGGAGGCGCCCCTAAAACAGCGGGGCCTTGCCTGCTCTTTCAAGTTCAAGATCATCGAGCACCTGTCTCAGTTCTAGCTGGGCTAGAACCTTTGTACAGGTTTATAGGTTAACTTTTTGTAGGTTAAAATAGCAAATGTCACTGAAACAAAGTCCTCAACCAAAAAAATAAAAAAATAAAAAAAAGGCAAAAGTATCTGCAGTACGAATATCTTACCACAATGTTTATATAGCATAATTTATAAACTACTAGTTGTCAGAGTGAAATGCCAAAACTGGACTTGAACACTGGGCTTGGAGCAGATTTTATACACAGACAGCACAGTCAACACATTGTCATGCAACCGTAAAGTCAAAGTTAAAAAGGCAGCATCCAGCATAGTAACATTTTTAAAAATTAAAAGCCTGAGGTGAGAGCAGATTCTCATCTGTATTATATAGTTTTTATACCAGCTACCATGTTTAACTACTGTTGATTTAAAAAATACAAGTTCAGATATCTCCCATGACTTTCAGGGGTGGTGATGGTAGGAAACAGTAACAAAAAAAAGCAGGAAAACAGCCGATTGATAGTATATGTATATATTTTGCATTGTTTGTATGAGAGCAATGATACAAAAGAAGCAATAGTTTTGAATAGCCATTGCTAGTATTTCATTATAATTACACTCACATTTAAATGCATGATCTGAAAACACTTGTTTTTATAGCTACAGTTTGCACTGTACTTCTGTGATGAAATGTACTGTATTTTTATGAAGTTAAGATAACCCAAAAGATGGCAGTGCTGCACTGCGACAGCGTTACTACGGGATACAATGTTTCAGATGTGATAAAATGAAGAACTATTGCAAATATAGTTGGCAAGCCTGTTGCACAAAGCAGAAGTTTTGGCAAACATCTGATTTCTGCTCCCCCCCAACTTGTAGTAATAATCAGTCAGGCTTAAAATTACATATTTTGAACTGCAAACTAATCACACTGTTTCTAATAGGTGTCAGATAAAGCTCAAACATGATTGAAAATTTGACCACCACATTTGTGCATGTAGAAGCAGAAATATACATTTGCCTTTTATACAGCATTTTGATTTTTACTAATCATTCAATCTGTATGCCCATTTTGTTGCTAATACTTGAATTGAAAATTTCACTGCTAAACAAAGTCTAAGTCTTTTCTTTTGAGGTACATCATCTATTGTACCAGTAGTTCCTAGATATCGTGTTCTTCACCTGTGTCATGGTGCCTTGAAATCTGTATTTACTCAGGACCTAATTCAGCAGCTTTCTAAAGCCTGTGCTTAGCTTGTACATGTACATGAACAATGTAATTGGAATCACATCTGTTGTAACTAGCATCAGGCCTATAGTTGTATACTTTGATGAATTAATGTCTGAATTACATGCTGCTTTTTTTACTGAACACCAACTATCAAAAACCTATCAACTACTCTTTTCTTAAATGAAACTGTTCTGTATAAAACTGTTCTACATAACACACCATGAAAAATTTAAATTCCATCATATTTAAAACTGCAGCTTGCAAGAACCATCCCTCATCTTTCCCACTTGAAATCTTGAGCTATTATTCTGTGTATTCTGAAACAAAAATAAGATGCCTCAATGAATCGTTTTGTGCTTCTACATAAAAGACTATCATCTTTCACACGTATACAAATCCTGAACCAGTCTACAAACCAGCCTGGTGTAATATTTAGCTTCTTTCCAAAGCCTCGTGGGGGGGTGGGGGTGGTAACTTGCACAGAAGCAGGAAAGACAACGAAGCACTGTAGCTTTTCAAAGGAATGGAAGTAAACAGCGATTATGGAGCAGAATCCTTTGGTGCAAGTGCAGTGACTCTCCTCTACACTTCTTTTTTGTGTAACGGGTAAGAAGGATCAGGGGATCACAGTAAAAATATAGCTGCTATGAGTTATGGGGTACCTCAACAAGAGAAGTAATTAGCTTACGCTCTAGAGTTTCTCAGTTTTTGGAACTTGCTTTCCCTGTGGAAATTTAGAAACCAAAAAAAAGACGTATACATCTTCCACTCCTAAAAGACTATAAGCCCACTCTGGCCTCCAAAGAGACTAAATGGTTCCAATTAGAAGTCTGTCCTAGTCTAGCAGCGGAATGATTCGCCACTCCTCTTGGTTTTTCAGTTCAACAAGAATGCTAGTCCATGAGCCTTACATTTATTCATAAAAACCAAAATGCCATAAATGAAAAAAAGCCTTTCTTAAGGTGACTGCTCTTGAGAGCTGCCAGAGGACGGTTAGCCATATAAAAGGCAGCAGCACACTGAGACAGTTTAACAGATTCAATAATTTTAAAGCTGTACAGCAAGTCACCTTTTACTTGTCGGAGGGCAAAGAACTCACCGTTCTGCTTGCCTGGCAACTTTCACAGGCTAATACATCTTCTAACTATCACTAACATAATTACGTTTGAAGGACATATTGATCTCACAGGTCTCAACTGTTAGCCATAGAATAAATGAACCAGTGTATAAATCTGACATTACATAGTTGTTAGGGCTCATTGCTGCTTTATCCAAAAATGAAAACCACAAATAGGTCAAAATAGAGATGGCTTTCTTCACAATAATTTTAGAAGTTCCGAGATACTTGATCTGGAAAGGGCTCAACACTAAAATTTAGATCTTACTTCTTGATACTCATTTAATGGATGTGAAAAGCTTTATTCTCATAGAAAGACATTGTGCTGGAAGCACTATATCACATACTTCCTACACAACAGGGCTCGCTACCGATAAATAAAGCCACTTCCTGAGATGTGGACTGAAATATGCTATATTGAAATATACACGCTAATATTAGAGTGTTCTGACAAAAGTCAGCTAAACTTTTAATAGAAAGTCTTAGAAAAAATAAAAACCATCCCAAAACATTACTACTCTAGTCTAAATGGGGAAAGGTCTCCTTAATGAGAGTTTCCCACCTCCCTGGCAAGCAACTTTCATTCTCTTTATTATGAACCTCATCTTAGCTGCAGAGCATACAGTTCTTCATTCATTTTGAGGATCACAGATTTTCCGTAATACTTACATGAGTAGTAGTAGCCTTTTTTTGCCTTCCTACTGGAGCAAAGATACCTTTTGTTTCTATTTCTATAACTTCAAGAGACATTTTGGCAATGGTTAGTAGAAACATGTCTCTGTGTTGTACCTATAGCTGTTCTCCCAACATAGCTGTACAGTGGCTTTACAAAGCCAAGTTCAATATGCTGGAACATTTCCGAAAGGCCTTTATAGCTAAATCTCTAGCAATTTTCCTCTTTTTTTTTTATTTGCAAAGTCTCTACTTTACTTTACATCATGGATTTGTCTAATTTTTTTAATTACAAAAATGGAGTCTTCAAAGAAATACTGTTTACTCAAAAAAGAAAATTAATACATTTAATTCCCTTCCCCCTATTTGTTAAAATTCTTTAATAGTTTAAAATTCAGATGTTATTTTCAGACAATTAATATGATTTGTGCACACTGGTTGCTGGTGTCTTACTGAGATGGTAATGCTTTTCTATTATGGTGTCTTGGATGTTACTTATTATTGTCATTATTAAATGAAAGTTTCTATTTTACTTATTTTTAAACACAGTTCATTCTCTACGTTTGTCAATATAACATAAAGACACTAAAAAACCCCCCAAATGCCTAATACCTCTAAGTAAAAAATGCTGTAAACAAACTTGACATCCTAATAGCAGATTAAAAAAAAAAGTAGAAAGAGGAGACTTCTTTGATAAAGATCATTATTTTCTGATGCTTTACCATTTTAAAGAAGATCAAATACTGCTATATACATTGTGTCATTCTTTGAACTTAAAATGGACTATTTTACCATTAATGAGTGTGATGCAACAAACTTCCAGTTTCTTTCTTTTTTTTTTTCCTTTAGAACTTCCCTTCTATGAAGTACAAATTTACACAGGCTACTTCAGTTTTACTGTATAATTCAACAGATCACTTAGAAAACATAAACATCTGTCAAAAGGGACAGCTTAGATGTTGCTTAGATCTTTATATCGCTGTATAAAATATTTCAGTTTTACCAATAAATAACTAAATGTAATTTATAGGATTCCTTCTCAGAAGCTTGCTATGGTACCTACTAATGGAACTCAGCATCTTTCCCTGGCACTGTCTTTCAATTTTAGCAGTGACAACTTGATATCTGTATAAATCACAGTACATTTTTTCCCATCAAATTGTTATCATCTTAAAGATCAATTTTTGAAGAAAATCTCAAATATATTTATCACCATTAAGTGCACATCAGCAAAGTATTTATTTAGCTATGCAGTAAGAGCAAGACTAATATAATCAAATTAATCAATTACTAACTTTCAACTTGAATCATTGTTTGAATGCTGACTTAGTGGCAGAAATACCAGATATATATAGTACTATCTATTAAAAAATATATATTTCTACTCAGCTGTAATTTTGCTTATTATAGACTCTAATTAGTACATCTATCCCTCAACTACATCCACAAAAATATCAACTTTCATGGAGCTGCGTAAAGTACTGAATACAGAATTTAGGCTACTTCAAAACTCCTGGCCCCCTACAGCTTTAAAGTCACTTAAGATGATGGATTTGTACTGCCTTCCATGAGGATTTGTTCTAACATTTCACATATTCCATTATTGAGAAGTTTTCTCTGCTATGCAGAATAATTCTACCTGCTTAAAAAAAGAAAAAAAAGTCTCATTGTACTCTTAGTTATACCTCTAAACAATTCCTCTCCCTTCCTGTTACTATGAACAGAGAGACTGAAATGCCAAGAAGTATGGTACATCTGAAGAAAACTGCATCAGATGCGCTAAGTCTAGTACAGGTGGAGCAGCTAGAATATTCCAGGACCTCAGTTAAGAGCTCAGTTAAGTAGGTCAAGAAAAGTAAGAAGGGCAGAACATTTGGATTCATGGTGTCTGATTACTTACAGGACCCGCACTTTCTGGTCTCTCGGCTGGTGTTTTAACAGCAGTAACTTTGGAAGACTCCATTCTCTTGTCTGATGTTGAACCTGTTTGCAAGGATCCCAGATAGTCTGGCGGTGGGAGGACAACACCACCTTTTTCTGCAAGATTTACAGAACTAACACTTCTGATTGGTGCAGGGCTGCAAGACATAACCCAACAAATAATATTTTCAGTATTAATATAATACATCTTTTGCCCCTAAAAGATATCTTTAGTCCCCAGAAAGCACAAAAAGTGCATGAACTGAAATTTAATAAAAGGCATAGTCCCACTGAAGTTGGTAGGACTACAAGAAGTGAGGGTGATGCTAGTTCTTGGGTCCCCGGATAATCATTAAGACATGATAATGTAATCAAGGCATCACACTACAAACTGTTAGAAAGTATTTACTGTACACGTTGCTGAGCAACAAAGAACATGAGCAGAAAAGCAACATTTTTAGTAAAGGTTAGAGAAATTTAAAGATTTGAGCATTTCTGCAAGTCTCATCTAAAATGTTACCTTGGCACTGGGACAAATGCTTTTTCTTCCGCCGGTTCTTCTAGCGGTTTTGTATATGAAGATGGAAACCATCCTTTTCTGTAATGGGAAGAGATTTCATGTTACATAAAATTAGACCTATCTTTTAAAAGACAACACTGGACAGAACAGTAGGCTCAATGAAGTGAGAAAATTCAACATTTAAAGACCTGGCTTTTGATGATACCAAGTAAGTGTACAAAGTCTCCCTAAAATAAGTGCAATGATTTACCTTACAGAAGGACTCCAAGTTCCCAGTCAATGACAGCGAGCAAAAAGATGGAAGAACATTTACCAATATCTGCTACTAAAAACTGATAAGAGGCATTTGTCCTTAATGTTCAAATTGGGTAATATATTGATTATCTTACACTTTAGTTGAGTCATGTTCCCCGTAAAGCCAGCCATCCTTTTCTTCAGCTACAAGAAGTGTGATGATATCCCCCTGTGCAAAGCTAAGTAATGTCTTGTTATTTCCAGCAGTATGTGGGAAGATTGTCTTTACTTTTTGTCTTTTCATTATATTCAGTCCTGTGGCGACAGAGGTTGAACGTGATAAACTGGCATCATCTGAATTCTCTGTCAAAGAGAAAAGCCCAAATTCAAAACTGACCACACATTTACAAAGTCAAATATAGTTAGTTGTCTGACAAAGAAGAAGATTACAGAATACTGAAGTGCAAATCAAGCCCTGACTTTGTGTTGCTTTGGGTATTGAATTCCTCTCAATTATATGCAAATGTTTGATTACCATGAAGTCCTTAATAGTATGTGTATTTATACATATGCATACTGTCACAGTAAGGCTGAACCAAGAGACATAGAAGTTATGTGAATTTTAGCTGTTGCTACTGCTTTCCTCTTTTGGCATACAAAATGCTAAATGCACACATCCGTAAAAGACCTTTGTCTGAAAATTTTCCATTCTAAAAAAAATTTCACTGTGTATGTAGTGTAAGATTTCATTTTCAAGTGTGCCTTGCACTCAACTTCAATTGAATCAATGAAAGTTGCAGATACTTGGCACCTTAGAGACATTAGATGTTTACCAGAAGACTTAAAGGAGGTGTTAAAACCATATGTTATTTGACCAGTACAGTATATTGTAAAGGTATTTTTAAGCAAGAAACGCTAAAATTGCTATTATCACATTGAAGAGTTCTGCATTTCTTAACATAGTGATCTAGACATAGTTTGTTCTTTCTTTCCTTCCCTATAGCAGAGCAAAACAATTAGTATTTTTAAAAACAAATACAACAAATCTCAGTAGGATTTTGCATTTCAGCAAAGAAATAAAAGAGTATGTTCATTTTGTCCCACATGTATTCTTCCCCAACTGGTACATGCTCTTAAAAAAAACAAAAAACAACAAAAAACCCCCCCGCACAAAACAGAACAAGACTGCAATGTTGGTTTACGTCTGTGTGCACTGAAATAATCACTTAGATATATCTTGCTCAAAATCAGAGAGTGTCATCTTCTGTTAGAGTGGGAGTCTTAAGAGCATTTAAGCTGGTTAATCGGGAAGGCCTGGAAAGCGATTAAAACAGAATCTGCCTATCGACCTGCACTGTACTGCAAACGGTTCTTCCCTTCATGTGACTTAAAGGTAACTAGTATATAAACACTTTGTAAAGACCATTTTCTACTCCTCTGTATCTTCTGGAATTCAGGCATCACATCACGTGGAAGTCAAGAAATCCTAGGCTAATTCTCAGCATTACGTCATTTGCACTTACATAGTCTGTAACAAAGACACTCACCTGCTGAATTATTTAGTCTTTCGGAAGATACCTTCGAAACCGTTGCAGGATTGTTAAACATATCAACTAGCGGACTAGTGTATGCCCTACCTGTAGGGGCAGGGGGCACTTTTGATGCATTTTCATGTTGAGGATAAAAATCATTTCCAATCTAGAGTCACAGAAACAAGATTAACACAATATTGAGGTGACAGTGACATCTTAGGTTATTTGCAACATTAAATTCTAGAAAGCAATACTCAAATATACCTAAATTTTATATATATAGACCCTTCAGAAAGTCCTTGTGTTCCATCTGAATTGTTGATAAGAATAGTTCATACGAGGCTTCTGTCCCTTGACAAACATTTATTAGTGGGAGTGCTATGAAAACCCCCTTTTCCACAAATTCTTACCTAGATTAGTAGCTTTCTAAAAAAATTTTGGAGATTAATATCATTTAGAAATTCAGCAGCTAGTGGTAACACAACATACAAATAGGTGAAATTTAGAATTTAACCTGTTCTTAAATATGCTGTAATAAAAATCACGGAGGGAGGAAAGAAGAGGGAAAGAAAATAGAAAATACCAGTTTTTATGTTGAACTACTGAGTATGTAATTGTATCTTACAGATAAGAATGTCGGAAATGGAGCGGCTAGAACAAATGTAGGCCCGAGGCTGGGCTCTGTGGAAAGAGTCCTATGCACCCCCCTGAAAACTGAGCCGTGTTTGGATATATGCTTCTGCCCACTATACTGTGTGTATTTCCAGTAGTAGAGCATCAGTTTAATCATTTTGCTTTCATACCCAGCCCCAGTATATTCCAACAGAGGTAAATTACAGACCTGAACCCAAATGCTTACGTACAAAAGAAATTAGTGAAGCTAATCCATTCCCATCTGAGAGACAGAACCTTTAAGCAGCAGAGAATGACATACGTACCATGGTGTTTCTCTCTATCATTGGTGAAGGCTGTGGAGTTCCTGATATTGGAGTGGAACCAGGTGTCCTTATTTCATCTATCATAATTTTAACTTTTTCAGGCACTTTTGTGGCATCACTACAGATTTCCTGCCACCCATGCAGCTTAGAGTTGAGGAAGTCTGCACACTGCATCCAAATTTAAAAGGTATTAGTCAAAGACATGCCTTTTCATAAAATTGCACAGAGCTATTTGCTAAATTTTCATTATACCAAAATAATATAACCTCAGTGAAATGGAAGTCTTTTAAAAGGCTCACATAATTAAGTGATATCTCTTTAAAACAAAGAACATGATAGAAAGACTGTACTTTTTCAGGTTTAGAGGTTGGAACTATTTGATCAGCCCATAATTTCTTTTAAGTATGATTTTAAAAAGTCACAGCAATCTTTCATTGTTGCTATAATGCATTTAAGAGAAAACATTCCATTGAAAACATTTTCTGTGAACTGGTCATGACAGAGTTTGTCCAGTTCTACAGTGCTGCTTGTGCCACCTTTGCTATTTATGCCTGTCTGATCAACATCCTGCAGGAGGTACTGCAGATCTTCTGTATGATTATTAGACTTCAGGAGTTTTACTTCTGCTTATGTTAATGCCACTGACCTGAACGTGATAGAAGTTCATGTGCTGAGTAAAACTGCAGTGTTTATCCACCAGAAAACAGAATCTTCTTTTTTCTTCAAGGAGAGCTTCTCTGCAGCCTTCTGCAATAAATCTCTGAATATCACTCTGTCGAGAGCTCACAGTTTCCACATACTACGTAAAAGAAAAATCATATACCACCTCTGAGTTTGATTTGATACTCTACCTTATTACTGAAGTGAACTCCAAAATCCTCAAAAAGGGTTTTGGAAAGGGGAGCTGGAGCGGGACAGGGTGGTAAGAAGGCTCTATTCCTTTCCTGCACACTCCTCCTCTTTTCATGCACACACTTAACTCCCCTATCCTCATCAGATAAGTGTATATGCTTATTATAGGCAATCAATAATCTATTTAGAGGACAAAAATAAAACTCAGTGAAATAAAACAGTAAAAAGTATTTTACCCTCTGAATAAAATTCTGGAGCAAATAAGAAGACATCTTCAAAGCAGTAGCAAGTGAGCTGAGCAATTTTAAGGCCACAGGTGTTCTTTAATTAGACTAATTACCTTCATCTACTACTGCTTCATAGCAGTTACATTTACCCTAACAAAGCTACGATGAATCTATATGTCATTGTAGAGGGGAACATGAGTTACTAAAGAGAATAAAATGTATTTATCGAAGGTTATCAGGAAAGTTCATGGCTAGGCTGTGATTAAATGCCAGTCTTTGAATTCTCAGTCCAATACCTCCAAAAAAGAACTCTCCTGAATGCAGGTTAAAAGATAGGTAGTAAGAAACAAGCCAGTATTATTTATGTTTGCTGGACCTGGTTATAACCAATGCTTTCTTTGAAGAGAAAAATACAATAGAAAGATAAGGAGGAAAAAACATAAAAACTAACATGAAATAAAGATTTTGTTCGTATGAATAAGAATAGCCATGACAAATATTTTTGTGAGATACATGGCAACCAGAATATGACTGTTAATATTTCAAATAAAATTTCTCTTCATTATCTTGCCATTTTCCATTTCACCTCAAGATGGCAATGGTGTTTTATGATCAGTAGGACAGGTAATAATAAGTGATAACAGAAATTGCCATTTGCCTACTTTGGGAAATAAATTTATAGCACATTACAGCTGAATTTACATGGCATAGCTAATTCCCTGTGTAAGCCTCTGCATAAAGGTTTAGTTACAGAGCTACTTTAAAAAAAATGAACTGGTGGTCAAGGGATTAATCCTAGAAACTGAAGCAGAGGTTTCTGAATATAAACAGCACTGCAGTCCAAAGCTTAATTTCAGCTGGAAAGTGCCTTTAATACAACCTGACTTAGAGAAATGAAAAACACCACGTTCTTTGAGATTTTAGAGATGAACTGTTGCCAAACAACTTAGGAGTTATGTGTATTAACTAATTATATTGCATATAAAAAAGTTGTGGTAAGCTTCATATGTCGGATTTTAGAAAAGACTCAGTTAACAGCGTAATGTTTTCTGTTGACCAGCTCTCATACAAAGGAAACCAATGAGACAATACACTAACCTCCATTTCTTTATGCTCATATTTCATTGCATTTCGTGCTCCTTGACTTTTCCTTCTGATTTTTTTTAGCTCAGCCTGAGACTTCTCTAAAGAATCTAATTTGCTTCTGTGTTCAGTTTGGTACCTCTTTAAAGTTGCCTGCAAACAAAGCATTTAAAACATCTCATAATGCACACAGCAACATAACTATATAAATGACTAGAAAGCATTACCCATATTTATTATATATCGCTAATTTACATCAAATAAATTTGCCAATTGCTTTTCTCCACTTTAGTTTAAAAATGCCACTAAGTCATGCATTGGTTCCCTGACATTTTTTGTCATTTTTATATATTTAGACCTCAATTCTAATGTATTAATTGACTCTTACTGAACAATTTCTGAAAAAATACTATGACTAGTAACAGATATATAAAACATGATATTCTTTGCTATTAGAGTTCAACGTACTTACATTCATGTATTTTACATCCAGTTCTGTTTTCTTCTCCAGTTCAGATATAATTTCTTTATGAAATTTTTTGAACTTTAAAAGCAAATAAATAAAGGGTTATTAAAAAAATTAGCAAAAAAGTAATTTATAATTTCAAAAGTTTAAATAGATTAAAAAAATCTTTTAACTTACACTTTCCTCTAGACAGTCATTAAGTTTCTTGTGTGTTCTTGAAATTTCTACAAGAACTTGGCCTGTTGATAAACATATAACCATATTTGTTTCTTTTTTTCTTAGATGTCTGAAGTTAGTTAAAAAAGAGCAGCAATAAAATATATTTAACTAACATATTTATTAATTAGAGTATATACATAAGAGGAATAAGAAACGTCTTGCTATTGCTAATCACAGCAATTTAACTAAATAATTGCATCTGGCCACAGACTATTGAGACACTCATAAATGATCGAGTAATAACTAATCATGTTTATTATGCAGAAGAGACATGGAGTGCCAGACAAAATAAAATACTTCCTTCTCTGCAGGACAGGACATACCGACTTAGTAAGATCCTCTTTTCTTGTCACGTCAGAGAATAGCACACAAGAAGTAGAGATAGCAGTTAATACCCAAATAGCCACTATTCATTTTTTGGTCTGAAAATTAAACCTTAGTGTTTGTTAACTAGCTGCATGTTCAGCGTTAATAAAGTAACCTCTCACATTCATTCTCAGCACACCTGATAAAACCCATCGCATACATCTGCTGATTAACTTCTCATGCTGTTTTATCAGAGATTGCAGCCTGCCTGTAAGGCACTAAGGAACAGCCAAGGGGCGGCAGATTTCTCAGCTTCCTCTCAGCAGACCCTAAACGTGCCCGTTCCTCTTTGCTCCCTTCCAGCACAAAATCACACCGCTGACTTCTGCCTGCTGCTGCTAAGCGCTAGGCTGTTCTGTTTTGCTTTGGAAGGGTGCAGAGCAGAAACCTCGCTCCCACGCCGTGCAAACCCTGCAACGCGGCCCGCCTCAGCCCGCTCCAGGCGCGGGCGGCCACGTCACCCAGCCCCTTCGCTGCCCTGCACTGACGGGCTGTCGGGGTGCCAGTCTGGGCCGGGATATTGCAACATGCTCCTGAGAGCAGTAGCTGGCAATAGCCTAAAACGCCCAGTTTGACTTCACCCAAATTAGGACTGTCGATAAGGAGCTACTAAATCTCAGCCGGGAGCCGGTAAAAAAAGCTGGAAGTGCAGGGTGCCGCAACACGGTGCCCAAGCCGCGTCTCACCTACGAGTCTTTTGACTACAGACTTGTTCTGCTGTCGCTGAACATTGTCTTTTCCATGGCAAGAACGGCAGGTTCGGTTCCAGAGCTGGATCCCTGGCATGCCTCCTCCAGCAATTTAGTTATTTCGCAGTATACAGGTGGCAGGCCCTACAAAACTGTACGCCACTGACAAAATTCTGGTTCTGTAGTCACCGGCAGTCTGAGCCCAGGCTCCCCCATGTGTTAATCTTACACTGTTCGCCACTTCCTTTTTCCAGAAATATCTGGATGAATAACTGTTTAACCTGCTGCTCTCCAAATCATGTTTTCTGCCATCCATATTCATTAAGAAGCCGCCTTGAGTTAGCAGAGATTTATCATCCTACCATCCTTCAGATCCTTCACGTGCAAGCAGAAGGTCCCAGAAGATCCCCAAAAGTGCAGGTAATGGAGAAATTCAGCCCAATAAAGTGAGTGACACGCAGAACTCTCTATGAGAATATCACTCTCATCATCTTGTTCCTGTTTCCCCATAACTCATGTTAGTAATTCAACAGCCTTCCCATAGGAGCTAGATACATTCCCACAGCGCCTGGGAACGTATGATCATTTTTTCTCCCTTCTTGTCATTCTCAACTTATGATATCTTAACATTTTAGTTTCTTTGAAATGAGAACCATATCTTCCATACTGTAAAGCAATACGACACAGTAGATCTTCAACTAAATAATGTAAAGTGTGGGTTAGTATCAGTGTTCATGGGGAAAACCAGAGGTGGGTCAGGAAGAAGAGCAGGTGCCTTTCCTGTCTTTTCAGGAGAGCCTGTCCGTGCCCCTATCCCCATTTCCACGCCTCTTTGCTTTGTGCAACAGGCTCCAGGGGCCTGGAAGCAGGAAGCTGAGAATACAATGGAAACAGTCAACCCCTTGATTAGCAAGAAAAAGGAATTTACACTCCGGACTGTCTCTTCTAAGCCCAGAGATACAGATGAGAGAGAGAGAGAGAGAGAGAGAGAGAGAGAGAGAGAAGCTATTTTTTTAAGGCATTCATGCGTGTGCGCAGAAATAATATATAAAAATATAGATAAGTTATATAAAACTATATATATATATATAAAATTTTGTTTTCATGTGTCCTTCTGTACAGTTTACAGAACACTATGCTTTTTTTGGTTTGTATTTAGGGTTGCTGGTGAATACAGAATTATAAGGGTAAATACTATGAGAAGGGAGAGTTGCTATAGTAATTAGTTATTTCATATGCAACAGAAAGGTAAATACAATATAGTTGCATGAAACAATTGTGAAGTAGCTGACATGAGTCAGTCACTCTTATTTTTAAAAGTATTTAGTAGTATTTCTGTTTACCAAACTCAACTGAAAAGATACTATATATTTTAGACTGGAATGGTGTTTTAAATTGGATGAGTTTAGTAAACACTTATCAGGAACTTATAAGGTAGAACACTTAAATAAAAAAAAAAAAAATAATCAAGAAATACAAGACAATAAGGTCTGTTTTTAAATATGCAAAATAGAAAGCTATTTAGGAAGTTACAGAAATTCAAGGTGAACGTTGAAATGGCCATCAAAATACCTGCCCTTACAGATTTCTATTCTCTTTAAAATTAGCTTATTTTCACTCTTCACACAAAGTCCGTTGTGTGAATTTGCTGCCAGAGCAGCACGCTTAGCTAATACTTGGCAACGCTAAGGCAGCCAGCCGCAGCCTCCCAGTCCTGACAGACACCCAACAACGTTGGGCATTGACGCAGCTCTCAGCGCTCTCGCACTCCCTTCCTCCGGCCCACGCCGCCACCGCAGTGTAAACGCTCAATAAAACAACCCATTCACCTGGTGCGTCAAGAATGGAAAACCTGACGCTCGGAGGCTGTTATTTTTGTCTCAGACAGCACTGGAACTGACTGCAGCCTTCAGGCTTTTAGGCCTTGAATACTTGGTTAGAAACAGTGTTTTTTCATCTTTTTTATTTTATTTTTTAACACAAAGAATACTGCCAAAACATGTCCTGACGTTAAGAGTACTTTAAAAACTGCACTTCCTTCTAAAAAGTTTGTACTATATTTTACAAGTTTATTTTCTTCACACACCCTAGAACACTTTTAAATATTATTTTTATGTATCAGTGACTGTCTCTCTCATTGCATTTTCTTTTCCTTTCCTCTCAACCAAAGCCTCCCTGGATGCCGTGCATCAGACAAAACCCATTTCATGCTACAAATCCCCACCGCTACCAGTAATCCAGTGGCACTCTAGGTACCGGCTCACCCATTTCATTTCCTCTTTCATGTTTTGAATCAACATTTTGAAAGGAACCCATAGAAAGCACAATCTGACCTAATAGGATTTAAATTATATGTCAAACTCTGCACTGCAGATTAAATAGAGAGCACTTTTAAAGTGAACATATACCATGTTCTTTTATCACCAGGTCAAGGTAAAAGGTTGGCCCCATTTTGATGGCCCTCCCAAGTAAGATTCATGCAAGGAGACAAATTTTTATAGAAGACTAATGCAAGAGAGCCAAGGTGACCCCCAGCCTAAATGTAACAGTATCCGAAGGGAACAGGATTGAACAACTGCAATGTAATATTTTGATTTTAATCAAAACAGTGAATTATAGAACAGCTCCAGTAAAGACAGTGGGTTACTCTGGATTAACAACAGTGCAAACTAAGACGTGGCTCTGGTGTTCAGTAATTATTCAGCTTGCGAAAAGGACAGGAAATGCGCTGCTTGAGGTGAAGACAAACACTTCTCATGTCAACTAAAAATATTTTGCCATAAATTAAATCTGCTCACGATCAGTTTTTATATACACACAGAGCTCATAATACACAGTAACCAAATATTAACCTTGCCATCATTTACTGGCAAACCACGTAGCTGGCAAACGTAATGGCTTGACTAGACTGCATGATAACAGGCCACTTAAGGCCAATTTATGACAGACCTACTGTAAACTTGAAACAGCTTTAGGCATCATATTATGCAATGAATTAATAAAGCAAAAACACCAGTGCTGATGATGAACATAAGTATCTGTTAAAATACTTCCCTTTCAAAGATACCATTTTTTGCTTTCTAACCTCCCATGTGAAATCTCAGTGACTAAAATGGCAGAACTTAAACAAGGTCCATTAAATATACCCATATTATTTTAGAAAACAAAAATATAGTCCGAAACATTTACAAGTACTTGTGTTATGATGTTACCATTAGTTTAGTACTGCAAGGCAGGGAAGAGGAGAAACAATCTCTTTCAGACATGGCTTTTGGGAGAACATCTCAAATATTAAAAAATAATTAAAAATAAAACAAACATTTCTCACATATATTTCTTAGAACTAGGCTGCAGAATACAGCTATAATCTGAAAAATGATCACAAATAGTAATGCCAAATTCCATGGTAAATGTATTTTAGTTTCAAATAGGTTCAATGCTAAGGCAAAAAAATAATAATAATAAAATAAAAAAAATATATATATATATCTTCTAACCTGAAACTAAGAATTTGGAAGATTTTTAGGCTCAGCCAAGGCAGCTAGTTGTATCTGGACGGCAACAGCATTACTAGAGTAGGATTAATCAGATTCATCACGTATTGTGCTTGAGAAAATAAGGTAGACTAGAAACCCATTAAAGCTCTGTTGGTTTTGTGAGGGGGGAAAAAAAAATCACTAATCCAAAATACAACACCCTTACTCTTCACACACTGCGTTAAGCAACACATGAGCAAGAAGACATCCTTAAAATAAAGTCTTCACAGTAGATGAAAACATGAAAAACAATTTCTAATACAAAGTGTCACTTGGAAAAAAAAAAACATATTCATTGTAAAGCCAGAATATGGAATTTTTGCAGCAGTTACACTTTAATCTTAATGTTCACACTGGGTGATTGTAGCAGTTGTTTATCTTTTTAGCTTATGTTGACTGTTCTTAGGAACAGAAGAATAGATGAATTTGTTCAAGGCAGAACCAAAAACAGAATTCTTGATCAATAGAGTACTGCCCTACAGACAAATATTAGCAGCTACTAACAAAATCATTTAAAACAAGCTTTGAAAATATTAAATAGCTATGTTAGAATTAATAAAAAGTATTATTAACTGCATAACCTACTTGAAATGTACCTAGATTTTGTTTTCTTTAGAGGAGATCACTCTGGAAACATTTCAGAAGTCACTCTAGTAAGACTTTCTTAGGCATCTGGGAATGGACAAAGTGCTTAATTATATGACTCATTTATCTCTTGTTGTCCCATTTTGCATTCAGGGTAGGTCTAATAACCTAATGTCTTAGAGATGAAACCGCACAGTTATTTACATTAAACAAGAGAATGAGAGGCTGAGTCAAAGCTACACATGAAGACGATATAGTTCAAGTATGTTATTAGATCCCTTTTCTGTCAAGATGATCTCTTTTTTTCCTAAGTTACCCTTTTCCTGAAAAAAGGCATTTATGACAAAGGAAAGTTAGAAAACAAAGTCCTTTGAAACCATTAACCCCTGAAAAGTAAATAGCAAGTTGCAAAGGAATACAGTATAACAAATATGATTGAAAAAGATGTCTGTTAAGCCTCAAATGCATTATCATTCTCTCATAGAAAGGATTTATTGCAGAAGGAGGATTTAATTGTGCAGCAGATACCTTGAAGAAGGCAAAGAGCCTGAATTTAGCCTTAATGGAATATAATATGAGAAGGAAAGATAAAGAAATGTAAGTTTACAAACTCTAACTGTACTTTGCTTCTAATACAACTCACCCAGAATGCTTTAAAAATCTGTAGAATTAATACTAACATGCACATAAATCAATAGGACTAGGTCAAGTCTGCCTTTCCTTACTGCATGAATGAACATGAAATAGGAAGCAAGGAGTAAATCTCTCTATAGCTCATTTTATAAAATGCCATTGACACATGACCATTCAATGCCATTTTATGAAGGTGACTGCAGAAGGTGAAGGGGGGAAAAAAGGGAATAAAACCTACAGTAGAGAAAAGGAGAAGAGACTTCAGAATAAAGTATTTGATGTCCGTTATGGATACTAGAACAAAGTAACATGAAGCAGCACTTCAAAATTGTTATGTTTTGCTAGAACAGCAAAAAATGCCTACATAAAACAAAGCCACAAGCAAAGGGAACTTCACATTTTAAAATGGATTATCAGATCAATTTTTATCAGGGAAAAAAAAAAGTAAATAAACTTCTCACTAAAGCTATGAACAACAGAAACATTTCTGTGACTTAACCAAAGTAGTTAATTCATTTAAAACAGATTAAACGTGGGATAGAGGAAATGAACAAAACCTCCACTACACAGTGACAGAAATCTGTATATTTATGCACAAGGCCAGTGCAATAAAACCCCAAAGTGCTATTGATTATAAACTATTAGCAATGAAATTGAACATTCTGCTCTTATTGGACATGTAAAAGTGTAAAATCTAAAAACCAGCCCTCACTTTGTGAAAACTTGTGTACCTGCTTAACTCTGCACATGGGCAGGAGCTGCCATGAAGTCAAAGGACCTATTGCACAGTATTATACAGTTACAAATCCTTTTAATTTCAGTATGTTACCATTATATTTTAAAGATGTATGGCCTTGGCAGCATATAGCATAAAGTAACAAGATTGTGTTTAGGGTAATCAAAGAGTGACTGTTTATATGGAAAAGGGAAAGCAGTGAAAGCACTTGAAATAAATACAATTGAAAAAAAATTGGAAACTGAACAACAGACTTGATGGTTAAATAGATTTTTCCTATTTAATAAACCATTAGAAAGCTATTTTATTTTCCACACAGTCATAAGAGCTGTAAAGCAACTGGAAGCCCAAAACCTAATTTGTACCTGTACCATCTCTTGTACCCTTGGGAAACCCAACTCGATGGAGGTAATGGACTCTACATCTGCCCTGCTGTAAACTGAATACTGTGCTTATCCCAAAGAAGTGCACCAAAAAGGCCGTTGAAATTCTTGTCACAGGCACTTCAGTGTGCCAGAATAATTCTTTGGAAGGCGTCTTCCAATTTGTCGGTCTCATCACCACTGAGATGCACTCCTTAGGGGAATAAGCATACGCTCCGTGCTGAGTGCAGAATCAGGATGAACTCCTGACAGATCAGCATTTTCCCCCCATTTACGAAACACAAATGCAATAAATTTAAGAAAACATTTTCCAAAGTCAGGTCCTGAGTCCAGTAACTACTATATCTGAAGTTAATGCTAAGTTAATACCATCTTAGTTAATACTAAGCCAGGCACAGAACAGCCTTACTTCTCATTTCATGCAGAGCAAATTCATACCAAAAAAACAGAAAAAAGTCTTCTTAACAGCCTGTGTTGTCAGAGTTGTTTAAATTAGGCTCCCACACAAAATAAACTGCAGCAATTATTCATTTAAAATAGAAATAGCCTCATGCTTTCAGCATCCCTGTACCTATATAGGCATTTTATATGAAGTTGCTTTCAAAGCATCCTTTTTCTTCCAGAGTTAGCTCAAGTTACACAACCCACAGTGTTTCAGGTAATTATTTGAAACTGGTTCAACACCCAGGGTTAAGAAGTTTCTATTTCTCCATAGTTCAGTTTCATTACTCTTTTTTTCATAAGTTACATTACTTCCAAATACTTAAAACCTTTTAAAATATTTTAAAGTCTTACAGATACAGAAGAGAGAAACTTCCAGAGTACATAAGACCCCAGAAGCTGCATAAGTCTAAGTATCTGGGCTCCATATCCAGACCAACCCATTAAGCAACAAACAGGGTTGCACAGGACGCTTGCTAAGTTTGTGAGCTGGGCACCAAGAGCCTTAGGTGGTGACGAACCTTCTCACAGGGCTGCATTTTTGACTCAGGTGAATGAAACGCCTCTACTATTTTAAACAGAGTAAAATTATTAGCTTCCATTATTTTGAAATTGTGTGACTTTTTTTTTGTTAATGTTTTCAGCAAAGATCAATCTGCTAGTCTAATTCCCCTTTCTCTCCTCCCCAACTATGTTTTTATCTCTCAATCAAAAAAGAAAAGTTTCAGTGGGTTTCTTACTGAAGAGTGACTGCTTTAAAGAACTGCTATAAACTCCATTTTTTAAAAAAAGTTAGAGATTGGAATTGTTTTTAAAGCTACTGTGATGCTGAACAGATGTTAATTAACATGAAATATTCATCTTTTTTCAAATGATTGGTAAGCATAGTAACTAAATTTTAATGTTAAAAAAGGAAAGGAAAAGCATATGCCGCATAAATAATGAATGAAAAATGGCAAACTTGTTTTTCCACCTGCTACTCCAGTTACTAATATCTTTAAAGACTGCTACAGGCTTTTTTTTTTTTTTTTTTACCCAAACATATAAAAAACACACTATATTAAGATAAGTATGTCAGATTGATCTTTCATAAGGCCTTGAAAGCCTTATATTCAATGGCTTTTCATACTTGAGCTGCAGTCTGGTTAAACAAATAAGTGACTTGTAATCCTCACACAAGTCAGGCACAAAAAAAATAAAAGTTACAACACAACCACAAGCCTGAACTCGTCTGTATGAGGCCCTGCTGTTTTTAGGCAGATTAGTTGGGGAAGATCACACAACAGGGCTAATCTCTCTCTCTCTCTCTTTTTTTTTTTTAAACAGCACTGGAACAAGCAAATTATATTAAACAGCCGAAACTGAAGTTCTTTACGAGTTTCCAGTACTAACAAAATAAAGAGGAAAATATTTAAGTTGTAGTTGTAGGTGATACGTAAAAAAAAAAAAAAAAAAAAAAAATCAATGAAATGTGAGCATATTACTGCAATTTTTACTGTAGGTCCTTGAACTGCTGTTGAGTTTCCCAGTCTCAACCCAAATTGAACCTAGAGTTTTGATAAAACTCTTTTTCCTCAGAATTTCAAGACAAATGTATTTGTTTCTCAGGAATGCTAATGACATCTACAACTGATACTGGGTTTTTATTTATTTATATTTTGTACTGTATGTACAAAACGTAGCTAGACCCTTGGTTAAAGAATCTACAAACTAGTTACACATACGATGGCATTTTCTTCACGATGATGTCATTTACTTTCCAGTTGCCATCTATTTCTCCCATTGACAAGACGAGTTTCAGTATTATACAATGAACAAATTAAGATAGCACATTTTATCTACACACGCTCACAAGCTTATTTCTTTGTCTGCCAACAGACATACCCATGGAAAAAAAGAAGAGGGGGGAAAAGAAAAAAAAGCAAAGCACAGCAAAGCCATGGCTGCTAAGGATCGGCTGAGCAGAACGGCCTCCTGCCTGTTGTACTTGCATACTAGCCCCGAGGTCTCGCGCTCGTCCCGCGTTCGGTGAGTTCGGAGGGCGGCAGGGGAACAGGCGCCCCAGCACGAAGCTTCTCGCACGCTGGCACCGGCCTTCTCCAGGCCCCCGCTACCGCACTGGGGAAGAGGCTGCGCGCGCACGCAGGCGGAGGAGCGCAGGGCAGCCTTTCCAGGGTTTCGGTTGCAAAGGTGACGTCTTTGCTACCTGCGAAGCTAATGTGCAATTCAACCGTTCCAATACAGAGAGCAAACCCACGAGAAGGCCCTCCGTGGCATTTTCACCCTTTTCTCAGGCCTCGGAGGCACAGCATGAAGGTATCAAGCAAGTGCGCACCTCCTGCGGGTGTCTGAATATCTCCTCTTCCCCTCGAGGGCGCGGGGCCACGTGTATCGGTACAGACGTTCTGCGCGAACCCCTCCCGGGCCGTCGCAGGCTCGCGCGCGGCTCTCGCCCCTCGCCAGGTAAGGCATCACGAGGCACATGGCTGCCAACGTGCCTGCACGACTGCACGTTAGCCACCCCAACAAATCCAGGGCAACAGGCTGCAGGACTGCTACACCTCTTCTTTTTCACTGGCTAAAGCCGAGAGATCTGCTTTAGCATACAGGTTGCTGCTAAGAAAAGTCCCTGAAACTGATTGAGGCACATGACTCATGATCTAGAGATTATCTGGAAATCAAACTGAAAAATAACTGGAAAAGTCTTATCAACGTCTGTCTCCTTTTCTTCCCCGGTGCTCCTACTCCTCTGCAACACCAGCGCTCCCCGAGATCGTTCATAGAAAACTTGGTGTATTTCTGTTTTCTCTTCCTCCCTTCGGCCATTTCCAGAGCCATAAAGTTTACACCTTACACTGAAAAACCTTCATAATGGAAGGTATACCAACATGAGTGCATGCAGAGCAAGCTTTTTTGTTGGTAATCTTACAAGAACAAGCTGCGACATCTACTTTTAAGCACGTACATTCCTTCCTGTTTAATAACAAGCCCTGCTTCCCACCTCTTGCTCACTCCTTCACTTGGCAGGATCATTTCTGTTTTATATTGTGGGAGGGAAGGATTATATAACTCGAAAAAGAATAAAGTCTTAAACTAATGATTGTCCTGCTTCGTTGTACGGTGCCATCTGATCTGCTGTTCTCCCTCATGGTCCAGGATGTGTTTTGTGGCAACCTTCCTCCCTGGTTATCTATTGCTCTGTGATGCTTTTTTGTGTTATTTATGGTTCTGGATAGCAACAGGGTAACGGGTTTCTCTTGACTTTTTTCTCCCCCCCCCCCCATTTATTAATAGTACAGTGCCAGGTTTTCTCCACTGCTTTTGAACACCAACTTGTAGAAGATTTTGCCAGGCCGTCGGCAGGGCTTGTCGATGAGCGCTGTATGTAGGCTTATTTCAGCATTTTATCTCAATGTGAATGTTTACCACAGCCTCTACCCTCTATTAAAATACCATGTGATCCAGGTGACAAGATCTGCCCAGATTTGTTTCCCACATGTTCTTCCTTTAACAAACAGGGTCACAGCTCCTTTAGGCAGCCAAACTTTAAGTTACATGCATAAAGCTCTAAGCACCTGACAGACACCCACAGAGCAATCTGTAATATATAGTGCCTGAATAGTTAATTTGATTTATAAATCAGGGAATACAAACAGCTTCCAGAAGCTCTGCAATTGATGCCTAGGCCAGCTACTAGATATGGTGTTAAGTTGTTCATGTTTAAGAATCTAAGCCTATAGTTTTTTTTTTTTCTTTCTTCCAACAGACTTTCATCATATGTTTATATTCAGAACACTGAACATGAAAAGTCACAGTACTGATTCCAGAGGAAAAAAAAAGTTGATAGGATTGTTTGGTTTGCTTTAAATTTATAAATGACCTTGAAGAGTAGAGCTACCAATAGGAGGAAGTTTCCACTAATCCAATTACTGTTTTCATCAGGAGAAAATTATCTAAAAGGCTGCCTCTTCTCCTTCTAGCTTTCTTATGGCAGACTGGAGGGCTATATAACACAGAAACAGGACGCTACTGCAAAACTTAAAGATACAGAGGTTCACTTCTGAAAAACAGAAAAATACTTTGCATTTCATTTCCAAGACAGCTTTCTATGTACTTTCCTTGTTATCAGAAAAAAAATTCAGTGGCTTCTTCCAATTCAATTTCATTATAATTAAAGCTCCGTAAGAAAAGCTGGCCTGATATACTAAGTGCTTCAACTGCAGCATCTAAGCTAGTTTCCCAGAAGTTTCCCCAGATGAGGTGCTGAAGGGGTGCTGCAGCTGCTGGCTCACTTCCCTTGCCTTTCTGTCCAACACAACCTGTTCCAAGAGCCAAACATTTATACTATAGAAGAGAGAACATGTGCTGCAGTACACGGAGATAGGACAAGGTGACAGATCTCTTTTCTTTAGATTAAATGCGCCAGTGAAGGAAAGGGTGCTAGGTGTCATCTTTCTAAGACAAGTGAAATTGGATTCCAGCTGGAAGAGTCAATTTATCTGCTAAAGTAAGCCAGCAACCCCCCCCCTTTTATTAACTGAAGTGCAACTAGCTAGATTTATCCCAAATGATGTAATTTTTCCTTTTTCTGCTTGGTTTTCTCAGTAGTGAGATTGACACTTAAGTGCTGTATTATAGAGGCAGAAAGAGATAGTTACTCCTAGCTTTTAAGAGTACAGGCTCAAATGGCTCTTTTGCTTATTAATCAGGAAGGAAAAAACACAGCTTTGAATGACAAATACTTGCAAGACCATGTTTTAGGGAGACAGGATAAGAAGATACTGCCTTACATTACAGTCTGATTAGAAATTTTTCAGCATGAAAATACATTCTTTTTAGCAAAATAAAAATATTCCCTTTTTATCTCCAAAAATTGTTCTGTATAAGTTGACCTCTTTAAGCTCAGTTTCTCATAAAGAAAATCTCCTATTTCTGTAAATAAAAAGGAGGAGGGAAAGAAAAGTCCACTGGGTTCCTATCTGTTGCACATGTAAATTGAAACAGTTATCACTTAAAAAACAAACAGTACTGTTTATAAATTTAGCTTTACACTACTAAATTAACATTAAATTTACATTATTATCAAATTGTTAATGTTCTAGTTTGTTTTGAAAAAACTAGAAAATAGCTATCAGACTCTAAAGGTTCTCTATGACCCTGTCAGAAAGTGCTCTATCTTACTTACTTAAAGAGATTAATGAGAAATGCAAACTATTGGATAAATTGTAGGCCTAATTCATTAATCATTAGTCGATTCTCAATGAACCTATGGTTTGCCAACCAAGACTTTCAAAGGAATATGTAGTTACCCCGATAACTATATAGACATTTGGCTAACTGCAAATAAGTATAAAGGCTCTCAAAACAGGAAACATCCATATACAGAACCCTCCTGCCCCCAGTTATCCACATCCCAGCGTTACTATCTATCTATCTATCTATATATTTTAAGTCTAGGAGTTATAGCCCATCACTTCACAATGTAAATTTTGTACTTGAGTAGCATGACAACATTGCGGAGACCTTTAAAATTACAATACTTTTTCTGCAAATATGCATTACATAAATATGTTTGAACAGCTAAGGCAGTCGAGTCTTTCGTGCATGAGAAGAATACATGAATCGGAGTTCAGTGATCCTCCTTAAATTAGGAGCGCAACCCCCCAAATCTTGCAGATACTGCCCAGTAGGGATTTCACGTAGGTGCCATTAAACAGTTAGCCCCCAAACACCTCTCCCTATCTTGCAACGACCAGAACACAGAGCAATCTTTTAGCCAAATACTTGCTTCCATAAACTACCTGCAATGGTTTTTAACCACAAAACTACTCCTAATAAAAAAAATTGCGTTCTTCCAAGTTCTTTGGTTTCAGATTGCAGATGAGCAACAGCTTTTGTATACCTGTTTCCAGGTAAGTTTTAACAGAATGAGACTATGAAAATAATAAGTCTGTAACACAAAATAATTAAAACAAACAAACATCCCCCCCGCCCCAATCTTGAGTAGATTAAAAAAAAATATATATATATATAGTCTCTTCCAACTTTCCTTTTAACATGCTGAACTTCTGCAATTTAGTTTTACTGGTCAAGACCATGCCATGTAATATTTTCCTTACAATTTGTTTTTTGCAGGTTGTCAGACAAGGAATAGGTTACGCTTTCTTCCTGAGCAATACTAGGCTCTGTGTTCAGACCCACAGTATAGCTGTGGGTGACTCCTATAAATACGGTTGCCACACAACAAAGGGAGACTTTACACCCACAATATTATAAATGTGTTTAGCACCTGCCAGTTATCATAGCTACAAGAGGCGAGTTAGGGACATATGAGGAGCAAGTATTCAATGAATGTGCAGGAACTAACTTCCTGATTCCTTGAGCAATGAAGCGGGAAAGACAGATTAGATTATTGAAGAAGAGTGGTTATTAAAATTTTAAGCACTGAAAACCTATTAGACAAAAGCTCGTAATCCCATATTTTGGGCAAGACAAAAAAAGGTTAGCCACACACCATGAATAGTACTATTTTTAGCACTGTACCAGCAGGTTAGTATATATATGTGAAGTTATTTTTAGTGCATTATTGAAACCCAAGATTTTACAGTGCTGCTGTGGTATGTTGTAATTTGAATGGTATGAAATATTAACATTTTAAGATGTGCAGTTTCTTGTTTCCTTAGCTTTTCTTCTTTGTGCAATTTCCAAAAGGTGCCTAGTCCAAAGAAGGGATGCAGTAATCTTTTGTTTTAATTCTTATTCAAGCTACTGTAGTTTCTCCACAACTAAAAAAACTCCACAACTCCAAACCACAAAACCAATTCTTATGTTCTTCTGTTCCATGAAGACTCCATATAAAGACTGAAAGAAAGATATGGAAATTCCAGATTGCTGAATAACTTGAACTACGCAAATTCAGGTTATGCTCACAGCTAACTGAGGTGACTATAAGCTTAGAAATGTAGCCAAATCAAAAACTTGAAAGAAAGTTGATTTAAATCAACTTATCCCTTATTTATAAGAAATGTATTATGAATGCAATATATTCTTATACTTCCTCAACTTACTTATATTAAGTTATTTTATATTAAAATATTCCAGAGAGCTTTAACCTGACTTGAAAGACACAGGTATTTAGTACAAAAGCTCTGTATCGGCTGCAATACCCAGCCGATAAGTAAAAAAAGATTTATTTTTCATTATCTTATTTCCCTCTTCTGCTCCAATTTCATTCTACAGATGAAAGCTCTTTCCCTGCACTTTCTGACTATTTTACTTGATTCTGCCCTTTATGTATTTTACTCTTTCTGTCAAATATTTTCTTCCATATTTCTTTTCTATTCTTGTTTCTACTCTGCCTTGACAGTTGGCAAATTTCCAGCTGTATCCTTGACCATAAGCCCATTTTACTGTCCCATTACAGGAAGAATGTATACTACTGTTTCCTTATGAGAAGGAGAGATTGACTGACTGTGTTTTTGATTCAAATCTTTCCATCACACTTGGTGGTAAATATGCTCTAGGTCACCCAGCCGGTTTGGTTTGAGCTGTAAAATGACTCAGTGTAATGTTCCAGTAAAGATTCTCTATAGATTCTAAAGAAAATTGTGTTGTATCCATCTAAGCCCTGTAGTCCATTTATAATTAAGTACAGGAAGTTTGATGCAACACGACTGAATTTCAAATAACACATTATTTTTCCATCTGCCAAAACTACAGGTGAAGTTTCTACAGGGAAGACTCAAAACTTGGACTCCTGCCTCACTTCCCTGTTTAATCTTCAGAAGACTGATTTTAATACAAACTGTATCTGCAAAGATATACGTTGATATGCTCTCGGGATGGTGGTGAGGGTCAATCTTGTTCTAAAACTTCCTTTTCCAGCCAGAAGGTACTTAGGGTCTGATTGGTGAGATACCAACCCAGTGGAGGAGGCATCCACATTTTAGATGACTCAAGGATAATTAGCTGATAGGTAATTAGCTTTCCCTTCATTTCTGCTATAGATGACAGTGCCATCATCAGAAGTAGAGAAACAGCACTGTGGATTTCTGACTACAGTGAGCCTTGCTTTCCATATGCCAATTGTCCTGAGCATAGTTAAATGGGTAATCCATGGGGGGTTCTGTTTATTTTTAAACAGGTTAGTTTCAAGAGACAATACTTACTTTGTATGTTTCGACTGTTCACTACTCAGAGAAAAATGTTTAATTTTTTGGTTTTCAGAAGTGCTAAACACAAACTCCAGACTACACTACCTCAATTTGGGCTCAAATATTAAAGCACTCCAGAACCCTTAGAACTTGGTCATTGCTGGTTCACCTGATTCCTTGTGAACAGCCAGGATATTGTTTTAAATATTTAAAATATAATGATCTCCTCCTGACATCCGTGGGAATGTTGCCATTGATTTCAATTAATACAGGCTACAGGAAAAGGCTTTGGAATATAACTCGAAAGAAAAGCAAAAAAGTTAGGAGATATTCTGAACACCATATTTGGATACAAATAACGCGCAGATGTAAAGTTATGGGAATTGCTCCTCTCCCTGCTTCTTTGCTGGTCACCTTTAGACTGGTGCTCTTGTAAAGCAAACAAGTGTGGTAGCTCACTTAATCCTCCAGAGAATACAGCCTGCAACAGCAGTTCGCAGGCACTAACAAAACAACAGCTTAGCCGACTACCAGTGACCTCTCTTCTGGCGAGGGTGACAGAAGTAGCATGCATGACCGAGCTATTACTGGTCAATAATAAGTATTTTGCTAAATCTAAAGGCTGCTCTCACAGAAGAGAGTTCTGCAGGGGGCTGAGCCTGCAGGAACTGCCCCAGGGGAAAGAGGGTCCACAAAGGCCCAGACCCCGGCAGCATGTGGCCTGGCCTTTGCGGACCTGATACTGCCCAGCATGTGTGTTTTAATACTGTTAAATACAAGTAAGAGCTCTGCAGTAACTTAGACTTTTAACAAAAGACACCTGGGGTCCTAGTACATCATATATCTCTGCTAAATAGTTGAATATTGTAGCCTAGCTTCAGACCTGTTACGGCTTTTTTATTATTATTATTAAGAAAATGTGAATAATCTCTCACAGACTCCTGAAGATATTATAGTGCCTCTTCCAATGTTCAGTGACTTTCTGCATCTCAAAATTAAGTATTCTATCATAAAGTGTACTGGAAGAAATCCAGAGTTACCGTTATCATTAGGAAGAAAGATTTTTCTGCAGTAACAGTTTAAGTAGAAGATGAACAGGCTGCAGCGTTAGAAGCCTAATCCCAAAGGAGGCCAGGACATATGTTTTCTATATATATTATATATAGAGAAAAAAGTGAAGAAATCATAATTAGATGAAAAATATTTTTTCAATAGCAATTCTGCATTGCCCCCACTACTAGGGAAAAATAGTTATTTTCAGAATTCAGCTCTAGGCTATTTTCAAACAAACAGACAATATCCCACAGTCATACAAAGTTCAATAAACACGTTACTCCATGCATCTGACCAACTGCTTGATTAGAATAATATTACAAAAGTCTTAATTATGCTTTTGTTGTTTTATGAAACTGTGAATGGTTAACACATTCTCAAACTTTCTCATACTTTTCTTGTATAGTTTGAAACCAGCAACTCTGTTTTGTATAAACAGCTTGCAAAGCAAATAAAGAAAGCAACTACATGAGGACTGTTTGCTTTTTACTGTTTGCTGTTCTGCCGCTCCCAGCTTTGAACACAGAATGTTAACAGTCACACAAAAGTGGTTTCAGAACAAATCGTAAAAAATGCACGCAGGCGCAAAGAAACCGGTATTCACCATTCAAGGACAGTCTTTCCCTCACTTCTCCTTCAACCGAATCACTAAAAAAAATTACTAAAAGTATTCCTTTCAATCACCTAAGTTCATGTACTACAGCAAATTAAAGTTACAGGAGAAGATACCTGATGCATCACTGTAAGAGTCCTCCAGTGCCTGTAATCAAAAGTACAGATCCAAGACACTATATCAAGTTCTTATTTTTGTCAAAAAGCAGACTAAGGCTTTGAACAAGTGTTTCCTCTTTACAATATAGTTCCTGTTTCTTTGTTTTGTAGAGATGTTATAATCTTTTGTCAGAAACATTACAAATGCTTCCATGACAATGTCATTTTTGGAGATGCAGCACTATCATTTCAGTGCTAGCCAAAGGAGTATCAAGCATAGTGCTGAAGACGCTCTTTCAAAAATTCAGCTATTACTTTCAGGGAAGTACAGAACTTGGATTAATTTTACATTCCTGCAAACGTACTACGTCTTTGACTCTATTGTTCATCTTCCAAAAGTTCAACTACAAAGTAAAGTATGTGAGAAATTTTAGTGATATTCTTGGTCAAAATATTGAGGTAAACTCTTCACAGTGAAACTCATCCAGAAAACTGATTTAGTCTAGGAACTGCTATTATACATTAGCACTCCTAAAACCAACATTTTGTTCCTGAAATCTTTAAACATTCATCTTTATACCAAATCAAACTACACATTTTCCTGTACTTATTTAATATAGAATAATGTGATCTTCAAAAAAACCAAGCTTGTGAATGCATAAGAATAGCAGAAATATGTTTATAAAGGTGAAAAATGTAAAATATGTTGTAAATGAAAACATTAATGGCCTAAGAAATAATATATTTTAAAGAGATCTAATCCCTTCCATCTATGCAATATTTAGAGTAACATGCCCTTTTGCCAATCCTTTTCTAGTTCACATTAGTTCTGTGAAATGCCAGCTGGAAACAAAAATGAAGTGTATGCTTTGAATTTAATAAATTGAGATTTCACTTACCTAATTCTTTAGAAACTGGAGAATCAGCTGATATATCTCCGATCTTTGCAAGGCTATCATAATATGCTCTTCCAGCCACTATCATAGCTTATAGAGAGGAAGAGAGAGGGGGGAAGAAAAAAAAAAAAGAAAAAAGAAAGAAAGTTAAATTAAAGGTTATCAAAGGCTTTTCCATTTCCAGTAATCTATGATCCCAAGAAGTTTTGGAGTCTGGGACAGATTGTAAGAGAGAGGTGTATGGCAATAAGGGAACCCTGCTATCACAGCAAATCACACAAACTCCTGAGCTTCCTAGTAAATTCTGGAACCAGGTGACTGAAAGACAGGACAGCAGAATATATTAACAAATCTGCAGCCTGCCATTGAGTTCCAACTTTCAAGTATATCCAAGAGCAATCAACATCTGTGGTAAGTATAGTGCCAGTGATAAGCCATTGGTCAGGACATAACAAAATTTCCTCAATACAGATGAGCTGTGTTGGAAAAAAGCAAAATGTAACCCCAAATTTCCTAGGAATCCCTAGGTATCTGCCCCATATTCCCAAAGTTAAAGGTCTTCCAGCCAGAAACTTTAAGTTTTCGCTACTGAGAACCGGCTATTGTCCGTGAGAAAATGAACCTACAGTTCCAACAAGGAGACACGAAGTCCTTCAAAAGTAAACCATCATTTACTGTTAAAGTAAGCTGTAATAGAGTAACTCCCATCACAAAATGATGACAAGTGTGGCAGGTATGATATATGGAAAAAAAAAAAGTAAAATGTGAAAGGTTCAAAATATCTGATACAGCCACTCCTAGCAATTACCATTATGGATAACACTGTGCAATTACCATATACTGCAATGACAAATATGATTCCTTGTCAGGGACAGTGAGACAGTCAGAGCCAAGGAAATGCCAGGATCCTATAGGATCCTCTCTGATTTTTCTACTTCAAGGAAACTTCAGAATCCTTAAATGGTAAGACTTTAAAGACTAAGTCTTTGAAATATGATCTTCGGGTTATAAAGGCTTATGATAGATAACCAGATTTGGCATTCTTCTCATAGTTTTCAACCGGCACTATTAATGTTTCTCAGATTATTATAAATTACATTGTGCAGCAGCTTAAGCGTTGGTAGAGTTCTAGTTTCTGGGATAGATGTGAAAAATTAGCATTAATATACATAATTTCTGCATTGATTTATTTTGACTCTTCAGGGAAATGCCTACCCTTCTCTTTGTTGCTAAACTCAGAATAGCAGGGAAAGCTGCATCGCAAGTGTTTGAAGCAATAAAACCTTAGTCAGCAGGTGCATGCACAATTTAAGAAGAATCCTGAAGGTTTCACATTCCCAACCAGACAGTCCCTAGTTAACCCTTGGACACTTATCTTTCTTTTCAGGGCAATCTTTTCTTTTTTCCCCCCTCCTTTCCCACAATTTTATTGTCTATAGTTCAATTCCAGCTTTACAGGCAACATGAAGCATTTAATATATATCACTAAGGTTTCATTATTCTCAGTTAATCATTTCCTGGTTATATCTGATTTAAACAGTGAAGCCAGTTTTACTGGAATGAACATGGAAACATCAAGATTCAAACTGCAGGGAGGCTACTAGTGAGCAACAGATACATATAGAGTAGTAGATCTGCACCATGCAGTGGATTCCTGACATCTTCAGGGTATCTAGAACTGATCTGCACACTGCAAAGATAAAGAAATTAGGAGGAAAAACTGGCAAGGTTTTACTGTAAAAGGCAATGAAAAATATTTTTTGAATTAAGTCTTTATTCATTTTTTGTTATAGTTAATTTCTCACCCCAAAGCGTAGCCAAAATGCAGTCCAAGCAGACTGTCACTCTTGACTTCAGAATATTCTTTTTTGGAGAAGATGGCGATTGCCAGCTATACCATTTTAGGTCTGTATTTTATAGTTTTTACTAGCAAAGGTGACACCTTTGGTTACCTAACAGTACATTCCCTGACAAGCCTGAAAAGATGGCTTCCGTCTTCCAAATGAAACCAAGATTCTTTTTGAGGTTTCAGGCCCTTTTGCACTACACAAGACTCATTTCTTTTTAAGCTACTTCTCATAGGTGCTTCATATTCAAGCTTCCTGAACAGGAGAACTGTATTGGCACCACTGATGGAGCAGTATGCTGCAGTCCTGTAGCGAAGGGTTTAAGCCATTCCATCTTTGCCTGTCTAACGCCTTCTCAGGCTAGCCCCATGCCAATCTTATCTTCCAATGTAGGCACACACACAAAAAATAAGGTGTGTGTGGGGGAGGGGCACGAGAAACTGTGTGACTTTTTCCTCTGCTTATGCAGTAAATGAAGAACTCCACCTGTAGAGTCCCTTAGGGGTACTGCGGCTGGTAAACCGTATTTCTGAAGGAAAGAAGTTGTGACCTTTTAACTTCAAAATGCATAAAGAATACGCTATAAATCTATCAGAAGCTTTTGTGAGTTTTATGTTCTTTGTCAGCCCATTCTGACTTGTTTGGAAAGCTGCAAAGTGTCTGACTGTTCAGCAACAGAATACTTACTCCTTGTTACAGATCTATTTACGCTGCTGAGCATTTATGGAGAACAGATTAACAATTTATGAAAGCCCAAAGATGACTTTAATGTAGTTTCTCATCAGTTGTTGCAATTAAACATTTATTCATGTGAAATTAAGCATTCATACTAGATTGCTGATGACGAACTGAAAAATGATAAAAAAAGACACAATATAACATATCAGTAGTAAAGTATGAATGAAACAGAACTCTCAAGAACTGGTATGAGATCTTTCAGTTAAATGTGGGAACACTTGTTATTACTTCTGGTACTACCTAAAATCTCTAAATTATATTCGCTAGTAAGTCAGGTTAGGTATTCCTGTGACTAAGTCAACATTTCCTTATTTTCATCTCCAGCGTGCTTTGGTTTTATCTTTTTCTCAAGCCTGATCTAAAATTTGCATGAAGAGATATTTCAATGTCTAATTGGCTATGTACTACTTCTGCAGTATCACATTTCTCAGAGTACTAGATTACGTGAGTCTGATGCTACAGACTGGAAATGAGGTAAAATTAGAGAGATTTTACTTTGCTTTAATACGGTATCAAGCAGCTCAACAGGTCTGCATAAGTGAAATGGAGCAAGCTTTAACAGGTCCTACAGTATAAGCTTTGGGAACTTAGAGCTCAGTCTTGAAAACCCATTTTTACATAAATAGTTTCTCTGAAGTCAATAATGGAAGTAAGCAACCACATTATAAAAAGTTTGAGAGATCAGGCCCTTAGATTCAAATTGATTCATTCTGATTTTGACTCCATTAAAAAGATACTATCAGATTTAGTATGGATTAAAAAAAAAAAAAATTTTAGAATCCACTCCTGCAACTCTTATTCATTAAAGTTGTTCTGTTCAAAGGATTACTTACCTGGGTTGTTACATGTGTATAGGTGAGCAGGGACAGATCCAAGAATGGGAAGTACCTTTGGGAGATACTTCCAGGAAAAAGAAAACATCTAATTTACATTACTGTTTGATTTTTCCATTTATATTATGTTTTTAATAGAGGTTATTTATACTTCAGTTTATTTTGCAGTAGCTCTATGCGTGTTTGGGATGCAGTTTCTGCCGGAGAGTGTCTGAACTCAGCCAAAAAAAAAAAGGAGGAGGTGTGCTTGTTTGTTTGTTTTTAATACACAACATGGAATTTAAGTTTATACCCAACCCTCACATATAATATGTACATTTAAATGAAAGTTAAACCTTTTTTCTAAAGTTTACATACAGAAGACTTACCATTAACAGCTTTTTCATAGTTTTTCCCCAGGTTTATTAAATTCCTCAGTCCTGGATTGAACTGTTCCATAACATTCTAGGGAATAGAAAATAAATTTGTGTTATAGTCAAGACAATTCAACAATGGATGAAAATCTTTGTCTGAATAACATTTAGATCCAGATTTATGTTTCATATGTACAGCATATGAAACCTAGTGGACTCAGTGGGAAGAGAAGGAAGGCAAAGGATGGAAGGAAAAGAAAATTGAGCATTTAAGATCAAAAAACAGAAAAGAAAGGTTTTTAGGGTAAACTTCTATTTCAGTTGGGGTTAAAGAGAAATCTGGCTGTTTATTATGCAAAAGGATGTCAAACGCGATCAGATTTTGATGGTGAAATAAGAGTGAGAAAAATACCTTTTCTCCACTGCTAATTATTTTATTAAAAAAAAATAAATCAGACAATAACAAGAACTTTCTGACAACTGTTCAGGATTTGGGCATTGCTAAAAAATTGCTGGAAAAATGAAAAAAAAGAAACTGAGCAGACACTTGCCTGGGGGCAGACTTAGCACTTGCTATTTAAATGCAACGGAGGAAACGGAAAGATCATCTTTTTTAAGCTGCAGATAGCATTTAGGGAGAGTAGTTCAGACATTTTTTAGTTTGAAAATGCTGTATTTTATTGTGCGAAGCTATAGTATTTCAGAAAGGAAAGTGAAAATTATTGGCCTCGTTTAAGTGGAAGGAGAAAAAAAATCCGCTGCAGCTGCTCTGGCTGTTACATCCACTTACTGGCTGAAGCAGCCAGAATTTGAAGTCCAGCAACGCCGAGCACGTCTGCCCTCGTATCCCGCAGATTCTAGCGGCTGAGCAAGTGGTAGCAATTGGGACTGGCAGTGCCGCAGAGCAAGAGAACAGCCACACCACGAAACAAAAAAAGTTTCAAGTCTTTGCAGAAAACAGAAAATAACTTAAGCCATGAGGTAGGAATCCAAATTTGAAGCTTCCCAAAGTTTGGGGAGGGGGGGGAAGGGGAGAGAAGGGGAGCGGGAAAAGCTTTGCCCACTCCAAAAAGAGAAGTCAGCATAAAATCTGAGCTGTCCCTACTGCATAGGAAAATTTCTGTTTTCCTCTTTCCATGCAAAGACAATAACTATGTTTTTTTCCAAACCAATATTCCAAAATTATTAGCATCTTATTATGAGCACCGGAAAAAAAAAAAGAAAAAAAAAAAAGCAGATATGCCGATATAAATGCAGAAGTTTTTTACTCCCGTGAATCACGCTCTTTAAGGTGTCTTGAATATGTGTAGTATAAATAGCGGTATTCCAAAATACTGAATGTTGCAATGAACTTTTGAGCAGCACCTCATAAGAATTCAATTTCTTTCTGAAAGATAACCCTGGGTTACTCTTGTTTGGCGGCTGGTCCGTTTCTCAAAGTAGAATTGCTGTCTGGATTATCTTTAAAGATACAGCATCTTTCTTCAAGCCCTTCCACTTACGGAAATGTCTACCTACGTCTGAACAAGTATTACAGAATTTGCCTGACACCCTTACATGCGCCTGGTCATTTAAAACTGGTAAAGCCACAAGGTTCCAACCCTTCCTTTTCTCTCTTCCCTACAAAACACAATTCCATATAAAACCAGCTACAAAGTCTCAGGAACACTTCACTAGTGAAGACTTCTTTAATTCTTTATCATAATATAAAAGCCCCATATTTCCACAGAGTAGAACCTTAAAATTTCCTAACGAACGTATAGCCATTACATTACTCTAAAAATATTAAAAACAAAGGAGGATCACTTGCTATCTGAAGACACCAATTTCTTGATTCTGTTACTATTTTTATGACACAATTTGCATCTTTCTAGGTGTTGTTCAAACAGCAGAACTTTTAAGACAAGGAATTCAAAACAGACACTTTCTGTTTACGAGAAATAGAAGGCACCAAACAAGTGAAATAATATCAGGCTTTTGTCCGTTTTGCTACTAACAGAATGAAAATATTTATATTTAGGACATACACAAACCCAGAAAGAAAAGGAATACCATCACATTTGTCTTATTTTCAGGCAAGGCTACTTAGACATTATAACTTTTTTTTTTTTTTTTTTTTTAATATAGTGCCATACAGGATGACCTCTAGTTAATTTAAAAAGCAAAGAAAAGAATTAACTTCAAATGCCCCCACTACTGCTACTTCAGATTTCACCAATACTTAGCAGTCATGCTAAGTAATTCTTTTTAAGCAAAACTCTCAGAATATTTTCAATATTCATTTCCTTATTGCCTTACATACTAGACTGGTACCATGTAATATACTTGACCTCTGTATATAGTTTTGCTGGAACTGGATAAAATTATAAGTTCACATACGGGACTGAGTGATGACATCCTTTAAGAAAGGACTTCAGTATGAATTTGATGTCCACCCTGTTGCTCCCCCAACCCCTGTTAGAGAGCTGATTTTGAGAATGCATGCAACGTATTTATTTTATTTTAAGTTGGTCTCCATCCACTCTACAAGGCCTCCACTACAAGCCCATCTCTCCATCTCCCTGACACCAAGATATAACCCTAGCCATCAGCATCTCTGCATGGGGTCCAGTACTACTGCTTCCTTCAAGCAAGCCACGAGTCAAAAACATAAGATCAAGAGTTTCCTTTTAAATCTATAAGTTTAACTGTTGCCAAGTCTCTGACTTTCCATTTTCTAGGTAATGGAATTGAGAAATTTGTAGTCCAAGCAATTATTTTATCATTACTCTTTAACAGTGACAGCTGATACGTCATTACATAGTGGTATCACAATTTCGAGTGAACAAGATACCAAGAGATATAAAACCACTAGGTTCTGATACTGGTACAGTGAACATGACACAAAACTGGACAGAGGACCACAATACCGAGCCCCACTGCCTTTATTTGTACAAATTAAACACAGCTGGGACTGGTTTCTGATCTATACTATTAAACTCTTACCCATCCAAACACGACTGCTGCAAGCAACCACCTACTGTCCCTGGGGTCCTTCACCTGTGTGAACTCACAATCCACATGCAGAAATCATTGGGGAAAGTGTGACTCAGCCTGGCCAGCAATGCCAAGGGCTATTCCCGCAGCTTAGCAGGACAGATTCTCAGGCCCCTCAACTGTTTAATTTACTACTATAAATTGTGCTGCTCTGCCTCTGCTGCCCTCCCCACAGCTGAAGCAGTGTTACTCAGTGCCTTTGCTCCAGGTGCGAAGTTGTGTCTTCCTAGTCCCACCTTTTTGTCCTTTCTTCCCAGCAGAGTGCTGAAGAAGAGGTCTGTTGCACACTGGGAGTCAATGAATCACGGGAAAAGAATGGGTAAATTAGGGGATCGTGTTAGGATATGGAGTCCAAGGACGGGGGGAGGAGAAAGGTGTGCAGAAAGTGGAGAGCATGCACATGCATGGTGGGTAAGAAACCCAATGCCACCTTGTGTTGCCACCCCACACTGAAAATTGTATTCCTGAGAGACAGATCACCAACAAGAGGTTACAGATGAAAACCCTTACTCCCCTATGCCCCTGCCACCTCCCCAAAAATTCTAATGGTAACAGGGTAACTGTTGCTCTTGAAATTCCAATTTTTGGAATGAGTGCCTTAAAGATTCAAGTGGATTCCAGTTTCCTTGGCATCTTCCAATTCAGATTCCAAACTGCGTAAACGGTGATTGCACCTGCATCATTAAGTGTTTTCATTTTGGAAGAAGTGAATAAAACCCAGCAAGAACAGCCCTGCCCTCGAGAGCTCCCTCCTCTGAAACCAGACACCGCAGTTCTTTACTTTCACTAGCAGACTTGATATGCATCAGGTATTCATGTACAGGAGATACAGACCACATGGTGAAAACACAGCGGGTCCACTGAAGTACAGAGCGGTCTCAGGAAGAATTCCAGTACATCTGCTCAATGTGTGTGTAAAACTGCTGGGAAAGATGAAGAAACAATTTATAGCTCAATGCCTTCGGTAGCTGGAAGGCATACAACTAATGGATCTTTTCTCCATCAGCCCAGGGAGCCTCTGGAAGTTTTTTCAATCTTTGCACGGCCACAGTGGCTGATTGTTAGCAGAAGTGTCTGAACCAGTCTCTAGACGTGAACGCCTGAGAAATGGCAAAAACCTTAGCAATGGAAATTCCTCTTTGGAATTTGCTTGGTTTAACACAGGCTATGCTTAGCTGATCCTCACAGCTCTGTGAAAGGCTCATTTACTTTCCTATTAAGGTTTTGTATCTGATAGAAGGACATAGAACTTAAAATAGTTACCTTCTAGGTCTCCAAGATTATCTAATGAAATAATTTTTAGATCATTTTTCCTCTCTTCAGCATTAGAAAGAGGCATAAAATATGTTTTTTTCCTACTGAAAACTCGATCCTCAGAGCAAACAAAAACTTGACCTTGTTTTTAGAGCTCTTTTTATAAAGTTAACCATCGTTGCCATCTTTGAAGTAGTAACATTCCAAAAGACACATTCCAAAAAGAAATATCTACAGCACTTTTTCCAAAAAGGGAAACCGCTCAGTGGCAACTCCCTTTTCAGGATCAGATATAAATTTAGTGTGGCTAAGACATGTCAGATCATTTAAAGTGATTTTTGTTCAACTTCAGAAGTTACAGGGTAAAAAAAAAAGCTGCTTGAAAATCAGTTTGTATAACTATTTATTTTCAAACGATGCCTTACTATTTTACAGCTTCCCTCATTTTCAGTTTAAGGAAAGGGTCATGAAAATGACTGTAGCAGAACACCAGTACAAAATGGCAAGTCATATATTAAATCCAGATCTGAAAACTTCCAAAACAGCAAGGACAAAGGAACACAGAAGAATTTCCAGTCAAGAGAACCACGAATTTAAAGTTGTCAAAAGCCTCAAATAGCATCAGGATTGTGTTATTTACTGTGCTGTACATAGTAATAATACTTCTGTTGCTATCCAACTAGGCAAGACAAAATAAGAAAAAAAGCTGAGAGAGATGAAGTAGCTATCAAAGGTCACAACACATCACCTCTACAGCGAGGAACATAACCTAGGCCTCCTAATTGCCAAGCTAGTGTCCTATATTCTAGTGACACACTACCTCTCACGAGCAGAATAGCTAACTAGAAGAGACCAGGAGGCACATGATTAGATCCTGCAGCTTTCTATTATTTAGGATGAATGGAAATGAAGGGAAACACTTCCAAAATAGGCGCCTGGAAACATCTTTTTATGCAGAGAATTTTATAGTTGGCAGAAGTGACCTTCCATGAAAAAGCTCAAGAGAAACGTATTCTAGTCATTCAAGTCAATAAATCATTGTACAATCCGGTAGGAAAGTTGCTATGTGCCTTTCACCACATGAAACTCATGAGAGTTCACCAGCCCGGTAGCAAGGAGCCGACTGAAGAGGAACGAGCCTGGTATTTCCACTTGTTGTGCATACGTATTATCTCTTCCTCAGTTCCTGATACTCATAAACACCATTAGTCTTCAGAACAAATGAGAGCGATTGTGCGAGTGCCTTCCTGTAAATCCTCAGCTTTACGTTTGACTCAAAGACACACCTCGCAGAACAATAGCTCAGCAGGTATGGACACAGCTACGCAATGCACAGGCTCCCTGGAGCGGCAAGTTTACATCCTGCAGGCACTTTTATAGCAGCGGATAACAATGTATTTAGGTGGAAATCTGAAATTGTAAAACTGACACAGAAAAGTAGGTCTTGATGTCTAATATTACGCATATTACTACCACCACAGATATTCTTAGCTAACCTTTGGGTAGTCACTAATAACCGTTAAAATTGTTACTCCTCATTTCAAAAACAACAAAAAAAGTGAAGCTGAACTTTTTGGAAAAGGCTTTAGTGTTGCTATATTATGTTTTAGAACTCACTTGAGAAGATTCAAAAAAATCACAATGTTCTGTAGCACTTAAGAGGCAACAATGTACAAAATGCTTTATCTTCCTCTCTAGCTTTGGAAATCCACAACAAAGCTTTCCTAAGTGCAGGATAAAACCCTTCACACATCTGCCGTTATCTCAGTTGTAAATTAGCATAATAATTTTGTTTTAAAACACATTTAACAGAAAGAAAAAAAAATCAGGATGCTAGTGTTTATTCAAAAAGACTAAATCTTATGAGTAATTATTAGTCAGCTTGCTGGAACACTTCTTGTTTAAGAGAAACATTAATACATTACCTATCAATGTGTTTCAAATAAAACCTTTTTCAGGTTATGAAAATGTGACCCAATTTAAATAGGCACAACTCTAATAAGGCCAAAATTGATAATTTGCACTCAGATAAACTGGGTTTTATACAAACAAAAACACCCCAAAGCCACCCTCCTCCCTCCCCCCTGCAGTTATATTTCAGTAATTCAGTTCAGTCTTACCGCAGCACGTGCTAGGACTAGGTGAATTATAACTACCATAAATAGGTGTCGTAGTCTAATCTAACTGCAAGTCTTTTTTAAATATGGAAACACGGAGGTCAGGTTTTTAACTGATCAGATATATTCCCATTATAAAACAATTTAGCCAGTAAAATAACTCTCTGTGTCCCTGTTCAGTCAGAAGAACAGAGCGCTCCATGGGAAAGATAAACTAATATTTTTTTTTAATTGTTTCATTATACACTTCGGGTGATCATCAGAAGTTTGGGGTGACATATACTTGAATATGGAGGAATAAATTTTAAAAATCAATGCTTTCACTGCTTACTACTAACACCAGTGAATTGTAGCTTATCCCACTTATCAAGAGCTCGGGAAACCTCAAGCCACAGGAGCAATACAGAGATGCTCGCGCACTCCTCAGACCGCGGAGGCAGAACAACAGGTCTGCAGTTCAGTACTTCCTTGCTGCGCCCCACTCCCCTCCCTAACAGCGTGTGTCACAGCGAGATGACAAATCCCTCCTACGCAGCGGGTAAAGTGAAGCCGTATCAGCTGAGGTGACACACCACCGAGTCACAGTTTTCCTGGGGCTGCAGACCGGCATGGTTTGGGGGCTGCTGCGCGGCCCCGGCGAGGCGCGAGGGCAGGGCAAGGGCACTGCGGCGCACCCCGGCCTCCTTCACCCGTCGGCTCCCGCACCCTTGGGCTGCGCTTTGCACGTGCCGTTCCCACTGTGTGTTGAAATGATCCGCCAGGCATTGCATAAAGAGCAAATGCCAGCCGGGATTTCTGTGTGCACGCACGCATGCGTTTGTGGATTATGGTGTTTATTTAGTCGGTTAGCGAAAAAAATGTTGAGGTATTCACTTTCCTACGTCGGTGCCCACAGAGAGGGGGAATAAGATAAAAATACAGGGTCAGTACTTAGCCACCTGGTGATGTTTGTAAGTATATTTTAAAGCTTTGCTTAATGTACGTTGCTATGTACTTAATAAATCCAGTGGATTAGCACTATAAGGAAGAAGGAATGGAAAACAAACTAGTGAGACACTGAATTTCCTTTTCAATTATTTTCCAGCTCACCCAAAAGTTGACTTTTTGACAAGCTGACAGCCTGGGTTTGGTCCTGCAGCACACAGATATGTCATTATACTACATTTAATTGGTTTCTCCAGCCTGAGCCTTTCTTCTTCGTGGCAGGAGAAACAAATACTGGTATGGCCAACTTCACCAGCATCGGCCTGGCATTTTAAGCACTATATTGCTATGATGGTACATGGCAGGAGTAGAAGTTATGCAAATATTGTTCAATGACGGAGAGAGGCTTGCAATGCAGGCTAAGCCTTAGCATAAAGAGGCAATCATTTGTTTTAAACAAGCGAGATGCAATTGCAGTCACAGCAAACGCCGAACACACAGGCTAGTTCTCTCTGCCCTTAAGAGGTAAAGAACTATGTTCAAGATTTTAGCTTTGATATTGAAATAACTACTTTAAACCAGACCCAGAATCCTTTCTGTATCTGAAGGAGCTTTCATACCCTATCTGGATAGGGTTGCAGTTTTTAAGGAGGGCCGGGCAGGAGGATTTCCAGCCCTGTGAGTACTAGCTGTGTGAGGCAGCATACCAGACCTCTCCAAATACCCACAGAGAAGACGTTTCATCACACTGTCAACATTAACTTTGTATTACTGTGCTTCGCCTGGTTGTTTCAGCCTTAAATATTCATTTGAATTAGTTAGGGGAAAAAAAAAAAAACAACAACTCCAAAACCCACACAACAGGTAAACTTTCCCTGGAAATAAGCAATAAATAGAAGGGAATTTTTTTATTATTATTATTATTTAGAGGTCTGTCATTACTTTAAAGCCTATTTTATGTAAAATCCATTAAAAACACAGGCAAGCGTTTTTCTGCCCTCTCCTCTGTGAGCTCTCGTAGCTGCTCTGCGGGAGCCAACAGCCACAGCAGCACATTCCTGCGTGGGCACAGCCCTGGCGCCCTTCGCCAGGCCCGTAACGGCCACCTCCCTCCGTCTCTGCTCCCTGAGCCCGTATTTACGGATGGCTTTTCTGAGAAAAGGGAATTTATGCTTGATTATGGCCTTGCCATGCACATAACTGACATAAAATAAGCCCTGGACTATTTAAGAAAAAGAGCTAAACAGATTCTAGTGGAGAAAATCTACACCCAAGGAAACTTTTTTTTTTTCCAGTAGTTTTGCCTGAATTTGATACCTACGCCCAAAGTGAGTAAACAGAAAATACAACACGACACCAATGTAGCTGGGCTGCTTGAAGGAATGAAGCTGGCTGACGTGTTGGGGAACAACAAAACTTACTGTGAAATGGTAAGTGTTTTTAAAGGCTTTTGAAGTATAACAAGAACAAATCTTCAGAAATATGGAAACATTTGATAGTAAACAGTAAGATTCAGCAAACAGTAAACTAGGAAAAAAGCGCAGTCCCCAGAAAGCCTGCCTTTGGGCCCCAAGCTGCAAACGCACAGCAGCTGCAGCTTTATTTGCATGGTTAAACGCGTTTGCAAACGCTGAGTGCTTCTTCTAGCACGACACAGGGCACAAAATGAAGATCGCGGCTCCAACGCCGCGACCGTTCCTCGAGCAAGACTATGATTTTTAAGGGAGTTTTGCTCCACGAAGGAGGCACCGTTTGGCTGCGCACGATCAGAAGCAGCGTGCCCGGGGAGTTTGTGGAGGGAAAAAAGAGAAAGTTCAAAACGAGCGCCCGCTGCCCACACGCCGGATAACGCTCCTTCTGCGAGCGAGGGGTTTCAAGGAGTTCTGACGCCCGCGGAAGCAGACGCGACCGCCGCGACCCGCGGGCGCCCGGACGCCCCCGAGGGCCGCGCCGGGACCCGGACCGTGCGGCGCGACCGAGGCTGCGAAGAGGCAGAAACCGCCCGGGAGCGGCGAGGGGCGAGCG